>NW_028273626.1:5000-12500 GCF_024610735.1 Ursus americanus
GAAGAAACCCCAGTGTCCAGCCATGTTGTAAGCCCTCCCCTCCTCCCTGGGCTTCTGGCAGCAGGAGTGAAAAGAGAGTTGAACAGCACTGGGACCCGTTTGACAGAAACCGGCCTCCCACGAGGAAGTCCTTCTCCACGTGCAGACATGCTCTCCATTGCCTGTGGCAAGGTGAAGGAAATGCCATACACTGACCTGGAATAGACCACAGGGCCCAGGCACAGTCTGAGCCCTTCCCTCATCCTGGCGGTTTTGCTAGCAAGAGTTCAACCCCAAGAACACAGCCCGGAGACCCCCTGTGGCCCAAAGTGTTTCCGACTAACAATATGCTCTTGCTGTGGAAATCCTATCCCAAGTGGGGGTAGCCAGGTCAACAAAATGCCACACAACCAAGTGGAAGAAACAACATGGCCCAGACATGGTCTAAGCCCCTCACCTCGTCCCTGTGCTTTGGGGAGCCGGTGACCCCGAGGCCAACGGCCCTGAGGCCCGTTGGCAGAAAGCCGGCTTCCCACGGAAACAGCTTTCCTGAGTTGCAGACTCTATCCCAAGGGCTGGTGGCAAGGGAAAGCAAATGCCATCCCCTTCTCTGGAAGAAACCCCAGTGCCCAGCCATGTTGAAAGTCCTCCCCTCCTCCCTGGGCTTCTGGCAGCAGGAGTGAAAAGAGAGGAGCACAGCACTGGGACCCGTTTGACAGAAACCGGCTTCCCAGGAGGAAGTCCTTCTCCACGTGCAGACATGCTCCCCAGTGCCTGTGGCAAGGTGAAGGAAATGCCATACCCTGACCTGGAAGAGACCACAGGGCCCAGGCACAGTCTGAGCCCTTCCCTCATCCCGGCGGTTTTGCTAGCAGGAGTTCAAACCCAAGAACACAGCCCGGAGACCCCCTGGGGCCAAAACGTCTTCCGACTAACAGTATACTCTTGCTTTGGAAATCCTATCCCAAGTGGGGGTAGCCAGGTCAACAAAATGCCACAAACCCAGGTTGAAGAAACAACATGGCCCAGGCATGGTCTAAGCCCCTCACTTCGTCCCTGTGCTCTGGGGAGCCGGAGGGACCCCCGAGGCCCACGGCCCTGAGGCCTGTTGGGCAGGAAGCCTGCCTCCCAGGGAAAGAGCTTTCCTGAGGTGCAGACCCTCTCCCAAGGGCTGGTGGCAAGGGAAAGCAAATGCCATGCCCTTCTCTGGAAGAAACTCCAGTGCCCAGCCATGTTGTAAGCCCTCCCCTCCTCCCTGGGCTTCTGGCAGCAGGAGTGAAAAGAGAGGAGCACAGCACTGGGACCCGTTTGATGGAAACCGGCTTCCCACGAGGAAGTCCTTCTCCACGTGCAGACATGCTCCCCAGTGCCTGTGGCAAGGTGAAGGAAATGCCATACACTGACCTGGAAGAGACCACAGGGCCCAGGCACAGTCTGAGACCTACCCTCATCCCGGAGGTTTTGCTAGCAGGAGTTCAACCCCAACGAACACAGCCCGGAGACCCCCTGGGGCCAAAACGGCTTCGAACTAACAATATACTCTTGCAGTGGAAAACCTATACCAAGTGGGGGTAGCCAGGTCAACAAAATGCCACACACCCAGGTGGAAGAAACAACATGGCCCAGGCATGGTCTAAGCCCCTCACCTCGTCCCTGTGCTCTGGTGAGCCGGAGGGACCCCCGAGGCCAACGGCCCTGAGGCCCGTTGGCAGAAAGCCGGCTTCCCACGGAAACAGCTTTCCTGAGTTGCAGACCCTATCCCAAGGGCTGGTGGCAAGGGAAAGCAAATGCCATCCCCTTCTCTGGAAGAAACCCCAGTGCCCAGCCATGTTGAAAGTCCTCCCCTCCTCCCTGGGCTTCTGGCAGCAGGAGTGAAAAGAGAGGAGCACAGCACTGGGACCCGTTTGAAAGAAACCGGCTTCCCACGAGGAAGTCCTTCTCCACGTGCAGACATGCTCCCCAGTGCCTGTGGGAAGGTGAAGGATATGCCATACCCTGACCTGGAAGAGACCACAGGGCCCAGGCACAGTCTGAGCCCTTCCCTCATCCCGGCGGTTTTGCTAGCAGGAGTTCAACCCCAATGAACACAACCCGGAGACCCCCTGGGGCCCAAACGGCTTTCGATGAACAATTTGCTCTTGCTGTGGAAAACCTACCCCAAGTGGGGTTGCCAGGTCAACAAACTGCTAAACACCCAGGTGGAAGAAACAATATGGCCCTGGCATGGTCTAAGCCCCTCACCTCATCCCTGTGCTTTGGGGAGCCGGAGGGACCCCCGAGGCCCACGGCCCTGAGGCCCGTTAGGCAGAAAGCCGGTTTCCCACGGAAACAGCTTTCCTGAGGTGCAGACCCTATCCCAAGGGCTGGTGGCAAGGGAAAGCAAATGCCATCCCCTTCTCTGGAAGAAAGCCCAGTGCCCAGCCATGTTGTAAGCCCTCCCCTCCTCCCTGGGCTTCTGGCAGCAGGAGTGAAAAGAGAGGAGCACAGCACTGGGACCCGTTTGACAGAAACCGGCTTCCCACGAGGAAGTCCTTCTCCACGTGCAGACATGCTCCCCAGTGCCTGTGGGAAGGTGAAGGATATGCCATACCCTGACCTGGAAGAGACCACAGGGCCCAGGCACAGTCTGAGCCCTTCCCTCATCCCGGCGGTTTTGCTAGCAGGAGTTCAACCCCAATGAACACAACCCGGAGACCCCCTGGGGCCCAAACGGCTTTCGATGAACAATTTGCTCTTGCTGTGGAAAACCTACCCCAAGTGGGGTTGCCAGGTCAACAAACTGCTAAACACCCAGGTGGAAGAAACAATATGGCCCTGGCATGGTCTAAGCCCCTCACCTCATCCCTGTGCTTTGGGGAGCCGGAGGGACCCCCGAGGCCCACGGCCCTGAGGCCCGTTAGGCAGAAAGCCGGTTTCCCACGGAAACAGCTTTCCTGAGGTGCAGACCCTATCCCAAGGGCTGGTGGCAAGGGAAAGCAAATGCCATCCCCTTCTCTGGAAGAAACCCCAGTGCCCAGCCATGTTGTAAGCCCTCCCCTCCTCCCTGGGCTTCTGGCTGCAGGAATGAAAAGAGAGTTGCACAGCACTGGGACCCGTTTGACAGAAACCGGCCTCCCACGAGGAAGTCCTTCTCCACGTGCATACATGCTCCCCAGTGCCTGTGGCAAGGTGAAGGAAATGCCATACACTGACCTGGAATAGACCACAGGGCCCAGGCACAGTCTGAGCCCTTCCCTCATCCCGGCGGTTTTGCTAGCAGGAGTTCAACCCCAAGGAACACAGCACGGAGACCTCCTGGGGCCTAAACGGTTTCAGACTAACAATATACTCTTGCTGTGGAAATCCTATCCCAAGTGGGGGTAGCCGGGTCAACAAAATGCCACACACCCAGGTGGAAGAGACAACATGGCCCAGGCATGGTCTAAGCCCCTCACCTCGTCCCTGTGCTCTGGGGAGCCGGAGGGACCCCTGAGGCCCACGGCCCTGAGGCCCGTTGGGCAGAAAGCCGGCTTCCCACGGAAACAGCTTTCCTGAGATTCAGACCCTCTCCCAAGGGCTGGTGGCAAGGGAAAGCAAATGCCATCCCCTTCTCTGGAAGAAACTCCAGTGCCCAGCCATGTTGTAAGCCTTCCCCTCCTTCCTGGGCTTCTGGCAGCAGGAGTGAAAAGAGAGGAGCACAGCACTGGGACCATTTTGACAGAAACCGGCTTCCCACGAGGAAGTCGTTCTCTACGTGCAGATATGCTCCCCAGTGCCTGTGGCAAGGTGAAGGAAATGCCATACACTGACCTGGAAGAGATCACAGGGCCCAGGCACAGTCTGAGCCCTTCCCTCATCCCTGTGGTTTTGCTAGCAGGAGTTCAACACCAAGGAACACAGACCGGAGACCCCCTGGGGCCAAAACGGCTTCCGACTAACAATATGCTCTTGCTGTGGAAATCCTATCCCAATGGAGGTAGCCAGGTCAACAAAATGGCACACACCCTGGTGGAAGAGACAACATGGCCCAGGCATGGCCTAAGTCCCTTACCTCGTCCCTGTGCTCTGGGGAGCCGGTCGGACCCCGAAGCACCATGGCCCTGAGGCCCGTTGGGCAGAAAGCCGGCTTCCCACGGAAACAGCTTTCCTGAGGTGCAGACCCTATCCCAAGGGCTGGTGGCAAGGGAAAGCAAATGCCATCCCCTTCTCTGGAAGAAACCCCAGTGTCCAGCCATGTTGAAAGTCCTCCCCTCCTCCCTGGGCTTCTGGCAGCAGGAGTGAAAAGAGAGGAGCACAGCACTGGGACCCGTTTGACAGAAACCGGCTTCCCACGAGGAAGTCCTTCTCCACGTGCAGACATGCTCCCCAGTGCCTGTGGCAAGGTGAAGGATATGCCATACCCTGACCTGGAAGAGACCACAGGGCCCAGGCACTGTCTGAGCCCTTCCCTCATCCCGGCGGTTTTGCTAGCAGGAGTTCAAACCCAATGAACACAACCCGGAGACCCCCTGGGGCCCAAAGGGTTTCCGACTAACAATATGCTCTTGCTGTGGAAAACCTACCCCAAGTGGGGTAGCCAGGTCAACAAACTGCTAAACACCCAGGTGGAAGAAACAATATGGCCCTGGCATGTTCTAAGCCCCTCACCTCGTCCCTGTGCTTTGGGGAGCCGGAGGGACCCCCGAGGCCCACGGCCCTGAGGCCCGTTGGGCATGAAGAAGGCCTCCCACGGAAACAGCTTTCCTTAGGTGCAGACCCTATCCCAAGGGCTGGTGGCAAGGGAAAGCAAATGCCATCCCCTTCTCTGGAAGAAACCCCAGTGCCCAGCCATGTTGTAAGCCCTACCCTCCTCCCTGGGCTTCTGGCAGCAGGAGTGAAAAGAGAGGAGCACAGCACTGGGACCCGTTTGACGGAAACCGGCCTCCCACGAGGAAGTCCTTCTCCACGTGCAGACATGCTCCCCAGTGCCTGTGGCAAGGTGAAGGAAATGCCATACACTGACCTGGAATAGACTACAGGGCCCAGGCACAGTCTGAGCCCTTCCCTCATCATGGCGGTTTTGCTAGCAGGAGTTCAACCCCAAGGAACACAGCACGGAGACCCCCTGGGGCCAAAACGTCTTCAGACTAACAATATACTCTTGCTGTGGAAATCCTATCCCACGTGGGGGTAGCCAGGTCAATAAAATGCCACACACCCAGGTGGAAGAGACAACATGGCCCAGGCATGGTCTAAGCCCCTCACCTCGTCCCTGTGCTCTGGGGAGCCGGAGGGACCCCCGAGGCCCACGGCCCTGAGGCCCGTTGGGCAGAAAGCCGGCTTCCCACGGAAACAGCTTTCCTGAGGTGCAGACCCTCTCCCAAGGGCTGGTGGCAAGGGAAACCAAATGCCATGCCCTTCTCTGGAAGAAACCCCAGTGCCCAGCCATGTTCTAAGCCCTCCCCTCCTCCCTGGGCTTCTGGCAGCAGGAGTGAAAAGAGAGTTGAACAGCACTGGGACCCGTTTGACAGAAACCGGCCTCCCACGAGGAAGTCCTTCTCCACGTGCAGACATGCTCCCCAGTGCCTGTGGCAAGGTGAAGGAAATGCCATACACTGACCTGGAATAGACCACAGGGCCCAGGCACAGTCTGAGCCCTTCCCTCATCCCGGCGGTTTTGCTAGTAGGAGTTCAAACCCAAGGAACAGAGCCCGGAGACCCCCCTGGGGCCCAAAGTGTTTCCGACTAACAATATGCTCTTGCTGTGGAAATACTATCCCAAGTGGGGGTAGCCAGGTCAACAAAATGCCACACACCCAGGTGGAAGAAACAACATGGCCCAGGCATGGTCTAAGCCCCTCACCTCGTCCCTGTGCTCTGGGGAGTCGGAGGGACCCCCGAGGCCCACGGCCCTGAGGCCCGTTGGGTATGAAGAAGGCCTCCCACGGAAACAGCTTTCCTGAGGTGCAGACCCTCTCCCAAGGGCTGGTGGCAAGGGAAAGCAAATGCCATCCCCTTCTCTGGAAGAAACCCCAGTGTCCAGCCATGTTGTAAGCCCTCCCCTCCTCCCTGGGCTTCTGGCAGCAGGAGTGAAAAGAGAGTTGAACAGCACTGGGACCCGTTTGACAGAAACCGGCCTCCCACGAGGAAGTCCTTCTCCACGTGCAGACATGCTCCCCAGTGCCTGTGGCAAGGTGAAGGAAATGCCATACACTGACCTGGAATAGACCACAGGGCCCAGGCACAGTCTGAGCCCTTCCCTCATCATGGCGGTTTTGCTAGCAGGAGTTCAACCCCAAGGAACACAGACCGGAGTCCCCCTGGGGCCCAAAGGGTTTCCGACTAACAATATGCTCTTGCTATGGAAATCCTATCCCAAGTGGGGGTAGCCAGGTCAACAAAATGCCACACACCCAGGTGGAAGAGACAACATATCCTCGGTATGGTCTAAGCCCCTCACCTCGTCCCTGTGCTTTGGGGAGCCGGAGGGACCCCCGAGGCCCACGGCCCTTAGGCCCGTTGGGCAGAAAGCCGGCTTCCCACGGAAACAGCTTTCCTGAGGGGCAGACCCTATCCCAAGGGCTGGTGGCAAGGGAAAGCAAATGCCATCCCCTTCTCTGGAAGAAACCCCAGTGCCCAGCCATGTTGTAAGCCCTCCCCTCCTCCCTGGGCTTCTGGCAGCAGGAGTGAAAAGAGAGTTGTACAGCACTGGGACCCGTTTGACAGAAACCGGCCTCCCACGAGGAAGTCCTTCTCCACGTGCAGACATGCTCCCCAGTGCCTGTGGCAAGGTGAAGGACATGCCATACGCTGACCTGGAAGAGACCACAGGGCCCAGGCACAGTCTGAGACCTACCCTCATCCCTGCGGTTTTGGTAGCAGGAGTTCAACCCCAAGGAACACAGCCCGGAGACACCCTGGGGCCCAAACGGCTTTCGACGAAGAATATGCTCTTGCTGTGGAAAACCTATCCCAAGTGGGTGTACCCAGGTCAACAAACTGCTAAACACCCAGGTGGAAGAAACAACATGGCCCCAGGCATGGTCTAAGCCCCTCACCTCGTCCCTGTGCTTTGTGGAGCCGGAGGGACCCTCGAGGCCCACAGCCCTGAGGCCCGTTGGGCAGAAAGCCGGCTTCCCACGGAAACAGCTTTCCTGAGGTGCAGACCCTATCCCAAGGGCTGGTGGCAAGGGAAAGCAAATGCCATCCCCTTCTCTGGAAGAAACCCCAGTGCCCAGCCATGTTGTAAGCCCTCCCCTCCTCCCTGGGCTTCTGGCAGCAGGAGTGTAAAGAGAGTTGCATAGCACTGGGACCCGTTTGACAGAAACCGGCCTCCCACGAGGAAGTCCTTCTCCACGTGCAGACATGCTCCCCAGTGCCTGTGGCAAGGTGAAGGAATGCCATATACTGACCTGGAATAGACCACAGGGCCCAGGCACAGTCTGAGCCCTTCCCTCATCCCGGCGGTTTTGCTAGCAGGAGTTCAACCCCTAGGAACACAGCACAGAAACCCCCTGGGGCCAAAACGTCTTCCGACTAACAATATACTCTTGCTGTGGAAAT
>NW_028273626.1:515000-637500 GCF_024610735.1 Ursus americanus
CCGAACCCTAACCCTAACCCGACCCCTAACCCGAAACCGAACCCGAACCCTAACCCTAACCCTAACCCGAAACCTAACCCGAACCCGAACCCTAACCCGAACCCTAACCCTAACCCTAACCCTAACCCTAACCCTAAACCGAACCCTAACCCTAACCGTAACCCGAACCCTAACCCTAAACCGAACCCTAACCCGAACCCGAACCCGAACCCTAACCCGAACCCTAACCCGAGCCTGAACCCGAACCCGAACCCGAACCCTAATCCTAACCCGAACCCGAACCCTAATCCTAACCCGAACCCGAACCCGAATCCATACTCGAAAGCGAAACCAATACCGAACCAGAACCCGAACCCGTCCCCTAACCCCTAACCCGAACCCGAACCCGAATCCATAACTGAAAGCGAAACCGATACCGAACCCGAACCGTAACTGAAACCGAACCCTACCCGAACCCGAACCCGAACCCTACCCAAACCCGAACCTGAAACCTACCCGAACCAGAACCAGAACCAGAACCCAAACCCCTAACCCGAACCCAAACCCGAAACCCATAATTGTTTGTGCCAATGTAAAGAAAATGCCATACGCTTATCTGTAAGAAACAACAGTGCCCTGGAACAGTCTGAGCCTTAATATCAGCACTGTGCTTTTGGGAGCGGGAGTTAAAGCGGAGGCAAACAGCACTAAGACACATTTGGCAAAAATCGCGTTCCAATGAATAATATTTTCTTCCCTTTCAAACCCAAACGTAAGTGGTTGTGGCCAGATAAATAAATGCCACACCCTTATGTGTAAGAAACAACAGTGCCCAGGAACGGGTTTCTACGTGAAGAAAATATTTCTCGTTGGAACTCCGCTTTTTTACTTTACCTTCCACAACCCCTTGTGATAGGGTTTCCACGTTAAGAAAATAGTTTTCATTGGAAGCCGGTTTTTCCCAAATGTGTCTAAGTGCTGTATTCCTCGGGTTTCACTCATGCTACCAAAAGCACAGTGATGATGTTAGGGCTTAGACTGTTCCTGGGTAATGTTGTTTCTTACACATAAGGGTGTGGCATTTTCTTTACATTGCCACGACCACATATGATAGGGTTTCAACATGAACAAAATATTTTTCGTTGGAAGCGGTTTTTTGTCAAATGTGTCTCAATACCGTGTTGTTTGGGATTAACTAATGCTACCGAAATCACTATGATGATGTGAGGGCTCAGACCGATCCTGGAAACTTGTTTCTTACAGATAAGCGTATGGCATTTTCTTTACATTGGCACAAACAATTATGATAGAGTTTGCAAAAGAGAAAATTTATTTCATTGAAAGGCGGTTTTTGCCAAATTTTCTCAGCTGTTTGCCTCGGTTTTAACTCATGATACCAAAAGAACAGTGATGATCTTAGGGCTCAGACCGTCCATGGGACCAGTTATTTCTTACAAATAAGCATATGGCACATCCTTTAGCTTGCCACAACAAATTAAGATAGAGTTTGCACATCAAGAAATATTTTTCATTTGAACCCGTTTCTACCAAATATGTCTCAGTACTATGTCCTCAGCACTTGGGAGGATGTCTGCACGTGGAGAAAGACTTTTTCGTGGGAAGCCGGCTTTTGTCAAACGGGTCCCAGTGCTGTGCTCCTCTCTTTTCACTCCTGCTGCCAGAAGCCCAGTGAGGATGGGAGGGCTTAGAACATGGCTGGGCACTACGGTTTCTTCCAGAGTCGTGGATGGCATTTGCTTTACCTTGCCACAACCACTTGTGAGAGGGTCTGCACCTCAGGAAAACTGTTTCCGTGGGAAGCCGGCTTTTGGCCAAACGGGTCTCAGGGCCGTGGGCCTCGGCTGTCCCTCCGGCTCCCCAAAGCACAGGGACGAGGTGAGGGGCTTAGACCATGCCTGGGCAATGTTGTTTCTTACACCTGGGTGTGTGGCATTTTATTGACCTGGCTACCCCCACTTGGGATAGGTTTTCAACAGCAAGCGCCTTCGTTCGTCGGAAGCCGTTTTTGCCTCAGGGGTCTCCGGGCTGTGTTCCTTGGGGTTGAACTCCTGCTAGCAAAACTGCCGGGATGAGGGAAGGGTTCAGACTGTGCCTGGGCCCTGTGGTCTCTTCCAGGTCAGTGTATGGCATTTCCTTCCCCTTGCCACAGGCACCTGGGAGCATGTCTGCACGTGGAGAAAGACTTTCCCGTGGGAAGCCGGTTTTTGTCAAACGGGTCCCAGTGCTCTGCTCCTCTCTTTTCACTCCTGCTGCCAGAAGCCCAGGGAGGATGGGAGGGCTTAGAACATGGCTGGGCACTGTCGTTTCTTCCAGAGAAGTGGAGGGCATTTGCTTTACCTTGCCACAACCACTTGTGAGAGGGTCTGCACCTCAGGAAAACTGTTTCCGTGGGAAGCCGGCTTTTTGCAAAGGGGTCTCAGGGCCGTGGGCCTCGGCTGTCCCTCCGGCTCCCCAAAGCACAGGGACGAGGTGAGGGGCTTAGACCATGCCTGGGCCATGTTGTTTCTTCCACCTGGTTGTGTGGCATTTTGTTGACCTGGCTACCCCCACTTGGGATAGGTTTTCCACAGCAAGAGCATATTGTTTGTCGGAAGCCGTTTGGGCCCCAGGGGGTCTCCGGGCTGTGTTCCTTGGGGTTGAACTCCTGCTAGCAAAACCGCTGGGATGAGGGAAGGGCTCAGACTGTGCCTGGGCCCTGTGGTCTCTTCCATTTCAGTGCATGGCATTTCCTTCACCTTGCCACAGGCACTGGGAAGCATGTCTGCACGTGGAGAAGGACTTCCTCGTGGGAAGCCGGTTTCTGTCAAAGGGTCCCAGTGCTGTGCTCCTCTCTTTTCTCTCTTGCTGCCAGAAGCCCAGGGAGGAGGGGAGGGCTTAGAACATGGCTGGGCACTGGGGTTTCTTCAAGAGAAGGGGATGGCATTTGCTTTCCCTTGCCACCACCCCTTGGGACAGGGTCTGTACCTCAGGAAAGCTTTTCCGTGGTAGGCCGGCTTTCTGCCCAACGGGCCTCAGGGCCGTGGGCCTCGGGGGTCCCTCCGGCTCCCCAAAGCACAGAGACGAGGTGAGGGGCTTAGACCATGCCTGGGCCATGTTGTCTCTTCCACCTTGGTGTGTGGCATTTTGTTGACATGGCTACACACACTTGGGATAGGTTTTCCACAGCAAGACCATATTGTTCGTCGGAAGCCGTTTGGGCCCCAGGGGATCTCCGGGCTGAGTTCGTTGTGGTGGAACTCCTGCTAGCAAAACCGCGGGGATGAGGCAAGGGCTCAGAATGTGCCTGGGCCCTGTGGTCTCTTTCAGGTCAGTGTATGGCATTTCCTTCACCTTGCCACAGGCACTGGGGAGCATGTCTGCACGTGGAGAAGGACTTCCTCGTGGGAAGCTGGTTTCTGTCAAAGGGTCCCAGGGCTGTGCTCCTCTCTTTTCTCTCCTGCTGCCAGAAGCCCAGGGAGGAGGGGAGGGCTTAGAACATGGCTGGGCACTGGGGTTTCTTCCAGAGAAGTGGAGGGCATTTGCATTACCTTGCCACAACCAGTTGAGATAGGGTCTGCACCTCAGGAAGACTCTTTTTGTCGGAAGCCGGCTTTTTGCAAAGGGGTCTAAGGGCCGTGCGCCTCGGGTGTCCCTCCGGCTCCCGAAAGCACAGGGACGAGGTGAGGGGCTTAGACCGTGCCTGGGCAATGTTGTTTCTTACACCTGGGTGTGTGGCATTTCGTTGACCTGGCTACCCCCACTTGGGATAGGTTTTCCACAGCAAGCACCTCTTCTTCGTCGGAAGCCGTTTTTGCCTCAGTGTCTCCGGGCTGTGTTCGTTGGGGTTGATCTTCCGCCAGCAAAACCGCCGGGATGAGGGAAGGGCTCAGACTGTGCCTGGGCCCTGTGGTCTCTTCCAGGTCAGTGTATGGCATTTCTTTCACCTTGCCACAGGCACTGGGGAGCATGTCTGCACGTGGAGTAGGACGTTCTCGTGGGAAGCCGGTTGCTGTCAAACGAGTCCCAGTGTTCTGCTCCTCTCTTTTCGCTCCTGCTGCCAGAAGCCCAGGGAGGATGGGAGGGCTTAGAACATGGCTGGGCACTGTGGTTTCGTCCAGAGAAGTGGACGGCATTTGCTTTACCTTGCCACAACCACTTGTGAGACGGTCTGCACCTCAGGAAAACTGTTAACGTGGGAAGCCGGCTTTTTGCAAAGGGGTCTTAGGGCCGTGGGCCTCGGGTGTCCCTCCGGCTCCCCAAAGCACAGGGACGAAGTGAGGGGCTTAGACAATGTTTGGGCCATGTTGTCTCTTCCACCTTGGTGTGTGGCATTTTGTTGACCTGGCTACACCCACTTGGGATAGGTTTTCCACAGCAAGAGCATATTGTTCGTCGGAAGCCGTTTGGGCCCCTGCGGGTCTCCGGGCTGTTTTCGTTGGGGTTGAACTCCTGCTAGCAAAACCGCCGGGATGAGGGAAAGGCTCAGACTGTGCCTGGGCCCTGTGGCCTCTTCCAGGTCAGTGTATGGCATTTCCTTCACCTTGCCACAGGCACTGGGGAGCATGTGTGCACGTGGTGAAGGACTTCCTCGTGGGAAGCCGGTTTCTGTCAAAGGGTCCCAGGGCTGTGTTCCTCTCTTTTCACTCCTGCTGCCAGAAGCCCAGGGAGGAGGGGAGGGCTTAGAACATGGCTGAGCACTGTGGTTTCTTCCAGAGAAGTGGATGGCATTTGCTTTACCTTGCCACAACCACTTGTGAGAGGGTCTGCACCTCAGGAAAACTGTTTCCGTGGGAAGCCGGCTTTTGGCCAAACGGGTCTCAGGCCCGTGGGCCTCGGGTGTCCCTCCGGCTCCCCAAAGCACAGGGACGAGGTGAGGTGCTTAGAACATGCCTGGGCAATGTTGTTTCTTACACCTGGGTGTGTTGCATTTTGTTTACCTGGCTACCCCTATTTGGGATAGGTTTTCCACAGCAAGAGCATACTGCTCATCGGAAGCCGTTTTTGCCCCAGGGGTCTCCGGGCTGTGTTCGTTGGGGTTAACTCCTGCTAGCAAAACCGTCGGGATGAGGGAAGGGCTCAGACTGTGCCTGGGCCCTGTGGTCTCTTCCAGGTAAGTGTATGGCATTTCCTTCACCTTGCCACAGGCACTTGGGAGCATGTCTGCACGTGGAGAAAGACTTTCCCGTGGGAAGCCGGTTTTTGTCAAACGGGTCCCAGTGCTGTGCTCCTCTCTTTTCACTCCGGCTGTCAGAAGCCCAGTGAGGATGGGAGGGCTTAGAACATGGATGGGCACTGTGGTTTCTTCCAGAGACGTGGATGGCATTTGCTTTACCTTGCCACAACTACTTGGGAGAGGGTCTGCACCTCAGGAAAACTGTTTCCGTGGAAAGCCGGCTATTGGCCAAACAGGTCTCAGGCCCGTGGGCCTCAGGTGTCCCTCCAGCTCCCCAAAGCACAGGGACGAGGTGAGGGGCTTAGACCTTGCCTGGGCAATGTTGTTTCTTACCCCTGGGTGTGTGGCATTTTGTTTACCTGGCTACCCCCACTGGGATAGGTTTTCCACAGCAAGAGCATATTGTTCGTCGGAAGCCGTTTTTGCCCCAGGGGTCTCCGGGCTGTGTTCGTTGGGGTTGAACTTCTGCTAGCAAAACCGCCGGGATGAGGGAAGAGCTCAGACGGTGCCTGGGCACTGTGGTCTCTTACCTGACCCGTACCCTAACTGGAACCCAAACCCTATACACTGACCCAGACCCTTAGCCTGATCCTGACCATTACCCTGACCCTAACCCTAACCCTAACCCTAACCAGAACCCTAGCCCTAACCCGAACCCTAACACTAATCCTAACCCTAACCCGAAACATAACCCTAACCCTAACCATACCACCAAAACTAACCCTAACCCTAAACCTAACCCTAAGCGTAACGTGAACCCTAACCCGAACCCTAACCCTAACCATAAACCTAACCCCTAACCTGACCCCAAACTCGAACCCTAACCCTAACCCTAACCCTAAACCTAACCCTAACCCGAACCCTAACCGAACACCAATTCTAACCCTAACCCTAACCCTAACCCTCAGCCTAACCCGAACCCTAACCCTAACCATAACCCTAACCCTAAACTTCAGCCTAACCCTAACCCGACACGAACCCTAAACCTAAAACAAACCCTAACCGTAAACCTAACCCTAACCTGAAGCCGAACCCTAACCCTAACCCTACCCGAACCCTAACCATAAACCAAACCCTAAACCTAACCCTAACCCTAACCAAACCCTAACCCTAAACCAAACCCTAACCCTAAACCTAACCCGAACCCTAACCCTAACCCTCACCCGAATCCTACCCCAAACCCTAACCCTAACCCTAACCCTAACATGAACAGAAACCCGAAACCTAACCCTAACCCTAATCCTAACACGAACACTAAACCTAACCCTAACCCTAACCATAACGTGAACCCTAACTCTAACCCGAACCCTAAGCCTAACACGAACCCTCACCCTAACCCGAACTCTAACCCTAAACATAACCCCAACCCGAAACCTAACCCTAACAGTAACCCTAACCCGAAACCTAACCCTAACCCGAACACTAACCCTAACCCTAATCCTCACCCTAACCCTAACCCTAACCCTAACCCTAACAGTAACCCTAACCCTAACCCTAACCCTAACCCTAATCCTAAACCAAACCCTAACCCTAAACCTAACCCTAACCCTAACCCGAACCGTAACCATAACCCTAACCCTAACCTTAACCCGAAACCGAACGCTAACCGAAACCTGACCCGAACCAGAACACTAAACCTGACGCGAATTTGAACCCAAAACCTAACCTGAACCCGAACCCCGAACCCGAACCCCTAACCCTAACCCTAACCCTAACCCTACAAAACCCTAACCCTAACCCTAAAACTAACCCGAACCCTGGCCCTAACTCAAACCCTAACCCAAACCCTAACCCTAACCCTAACCCTAACTCAAACCCTAACCCGAACCCTAACCCTAACCCGAACCCGAACCCTTCCCTAACCCTAACCCATACCCGAACCCTAACCCTAACCCTCCCCGAACCCTAACCCTAACCCAAACCCTAACCCTAACCCGAACCCTAACCGTAACCCTAACCCTAACCCGTACCCTCACCCTAACCCTAATCCCTAAACACTGACCTTGACCCTAACCCTAACCCTGACACTGACCCTGACCCTAACCCTAACCCGAACCCTGACCGGAACCTGAAGCCTAACCCTGACGCGAACCTGAACCCGAACCCAAACCCCGAACCTGAACCCGAAACCAAACCCCTAACCCTAAGCCTAACCCTAACCCGAACCCTTACATGAACCCAAACCCTAATGCGAACCCTCACCCGAACCCTAACCCGAACCCTATCCCTAAACCGAACCCGAACCTGACCCGAACCCTAATCACGAAACCTAACCCTGACCCTGACCATGACCCTGACCCTAACCCTCACCCTAAACCCTCTAACCTGACCCTGAACCTAACCTTAAACCTGACCCTGACCCTGACCCTAAACCCTAAACCCTGACACTGACCCTGACCCTCACCCTAACCCGAACCCTGACCCGAACCTGAACACTAACCCTGACGCGAACATCAACCCGAAACCTAACCCGAACCCTAACCCTAACCCTAACCCTAACCCTCACCCGAACCCTAACACGAACGCTAACCCTAACCCTGACTCTAACACTAACATTAAACTTAACCCTAACCCGAATCTGAGCCCTAACTCTAATCCTAACCCTATCCGAACCCTAACCCTAACCCAAACCCTAACCGTAACCCTAACCCGAACACTAACCCTAATCCTAACCCTAACCCTAACCCTAACCCTAACCCTAACCCTATCCGAACCCTAACCCTAACCCAAACCCTAACCGTAACCCTAACCCTAACCCGAACACTAACCCTAACCCTAACCCTAACCCTAACCCTAATCCTAACCCTAACCGTAACCCTAACCCTAACCCTAACCCTAACCCTAACCATAATCGGAACCCGAACACTAACCCTAACCTGAACCCTAACCCTAAACCTAACGTGAACCCGAACCCGAATCCAAAACCTAACCCTAACCCGAACCCTAACCCGAACTCTAACCCTAACCCTAACCCTAACCCTAACCTAACCCTAACCCTAACCCTAACCCTAACCCTAACCCTAACCCTAACCCTAACCATAACCCGAACACGAAACCTAACCCTAACCCTAACCCTAACCCTAACCCTAACCCTAACCCTAACTCAGACCCTAACCCAAACCCTAACCCTAACCCTAACCCTAACCCTAAACCTAACTTAACCCTAACCCGAACCCGAACCCTAACCCTAACCCTAACCCTAACCCGTATCCTAACCCGAACCCGAACCCTTACCCGAACCCTAACCCTAAACTGAACCGTAACCCTAACCCGAACCCTAGTCCTAAACTGAACGCTAACCCTAACCTGAACCCTAAAAGGACCCTAAACCTAACCCTAACCCTCAGCCTAACCCGAATCCGAATTCTAACCCTAACTTAACCCTTACCCTAACCCTAACCCGAACACTAACCCTGACGTGAACTTGAACCCGAACCCTAACCTTAAACCAAACCCTAACCCTAACACTAACCCTCAGCCTAACCCGAACCCTAACCCTAACCATAACCCTAACCCTAAACCTCAGCCTAACCCTAACCCTAAACCTAACCCTAACCCGAACACAAACCCTAACCCTAGCCTAAACCGAACCCGAAACCTAACCCTAACCCTAACCCCAAACCCTAAAACCTGACCCTGACCCTAACCCTAACCATGACCCTCACCCTAAACCTAACGCTGACCCTGACACTGACCCTAATCCCTAAACCCTGACCCTGATCCTAACCCTAACCCGAACCCTAACCCTAACCAGAACCCTAACCCTAAGCTGAAACCTAACCCTAACCCGAACCCTAACCGTAACCCTAACCCTAACCCTAACCCTAAAACTAACCCGACCCTAACCCTAACCCTAACCCGAACCCTAACCATAACCCGTACCGTAACCCGAACCCGAACCCGAACCCTTACCCGAAACCTAACCCTAAGCCGAACCCTAACCCGAACACTAACCCTAACCCCATCCCTAACCCGAACCGGAACCCGACGCGAACTGTCAACCGAACACGAACCCTAACCCTGACACTGACCCTGACCCTGATCCTGACCATGACCCTGACCCTAATCCTAACCCTAAACCCTAATACCTGACCCTGACCCCAAACCTAACCCTGACCCTGACCCTGACTCTAAACCCTAAACCCTGACCCTGACCCTGACCCTACCCTAACCCGAACCCTGACCAGAACCCGAACCCTAACCCTGACATGAATCTGAACCCGAACCCTAACCCTAACCCGAACCCGAATCCCTAACACGAACCCAAACCCGAACCCCTAACCCGAACCCTAACCCGAACCGTAACCATAACCCTAACCCTAACCTTAACCCAAAACCGAACGCTAACCGAAACCTGACCCGAACCAGAACACTAAACCTGACGCGAATTTGAACCCAAAACCTAACCCGAACCCGAACCCCGAACCCGAACCCATAACCCTAACCCTAATCCTAACCCTACAAGAACCCTAACCCTAACCCTAAAACTAACCCGAACCCTGGCCCTAACTCAAACCCTAACCCGAACCCTAACCCTAACCCTAACTCAAACCCTAACCCGAACCCTAACCCTAACCCAAACCCGAACCCTTCCCTAACCCTAACCCATACCCGAACCCTAACCCTAACCCTACCCGAACCCTAACCCTAACCCAAACCCTAACCCTAACCCGAACCCTAACCGTAACCCTAACCCTAACCCGTACCCTCACCCTAACCCTAATCCCTAAACACTGACCTTGACCCTAACCCTAACCCTGACACTGACCCTGACCCTAACCCTAACCCGAACCCTAACCCTAACCCGTACCCTAACACGAACCCTAACCCAAAACCTAACCCTAACAGTAACCCTAACCCTAACCCTCTCCTAATCCTAACCCTTACCCTAACCCTTACTCGAACCCGAACCTGAAACGTAACCCGAACCCTAAACCTAACACTAACCCTAACCCTCAGCCTAACACGAACCTGAACCCGAATCCTAACCGTAACCCTACTCGATACAGAACCCTAACCCAAACCCTAACCCTAAACCGAACCATAACCCTAACCAGAACCCTAGCCCTAACCCGAACCCTAACCTTAATCCTAACCCTAACACGAAACCTAACCCTAACCCTAACCCGAACCCTAACCTTAACATGAACCTGAACCCGAAACCTAACCCTAACCCTAACCCTAACACGAAAACTAACCCTAACCATAACCCTAACCCTAACCTTAACCCGAAACCGAACCCTAACCCGAACCCTAACCCTAACCCGAACCCTAACCCAAACCATAACCCTAACCCTAACCCTAAACCTGACCCTGACCCTTACCCTGACCCAAAACCCTAAACCCTGACCCTGACCCTGACCCTAACCCTAAACCGAACCCTGACCCGAACCTGAACACTAACCGTGATGCGAACTTGAACCCGAACCTGAACGCGAACCCCTAACCTGACCCCAAACCCGAACCCCTAACCCTAACCCTAAACCTAACCCTAACCCGAACCCTAACACGAACACCAATTCTAACCCTAACCCTAACCCTAACCCTAACCGAAAACGAACCCGAACCCGAACCATAACCCAAACGCGAACCCTAACCCTAACCCGAAACCGAACCCTATCCCTAAGCCTAAACTTAAACCCTAAAACCTCACCGTGACCCTAACACTAACCCTGATCCTGACCATGAACCTGACCCTGACCCTAGACCCTAAACCCTGATGCTGACCCTGACCCTAACCCAAACCCAAAACCTGACCTGAACCCTAACCCTAACCCTAACCCTAACCCTACCCGAACCCTAACCCTAAAACAAACCCTAACCGTAAACCTAACCCTAACCTGAAGCCGAACCCTAAACCTAACCCTACCCGAACCCTAACCCTAAACCAAACCCTAAACCTAACCCTAACCCTACCCGAACCCTAACCCTAAACCAAACCCTAACCCTAAACCTAACCCGAACCCTAACCCTAACCCTCACCCGAATCCTAACCTAAACCCTAACCCTAACCCTAACCCTAACATGAACAGAAACCCGAAACCTAACCCTAACCCTAACCCTAACATGAACACTAAACCTAACCCTAACCCTAACCATAACGTGAACCCTAACCCTAACCCAAACCCTCACCCTAACCCAAACCCTAACCCTAACCCAAACCCTCACCCTAACCCGAACTCTAACCCTAACCATAACCCCAACCCGAAACCTAACCCTAACAGTAACCCTAACCCGAAACCTAACCCTAACCCGAACACTAACCCTAACCCTAATCTTCAGCCTAACCCGAACCCGAACCCTAACGCTAACCCTACCTGAACCCTAATCCTAAACCAAACCCTAACCCTAAACCTAACCCTAACCCTAACCCGAACCGTAACCATAACCCTAACCCTAACCTTAACCCGAAACCGAACGCTAACCGAAACCTGACCCGAACCAGAACACTAAACCTGACGCGAATTTGAACCCAAAACCTAACCCGAACCCGAACCCCGAACCCGAACCCCTAACCCTAACCCTAACCCTAACCCTAACCCTAACCCTACAAGAACCCTAACCCTAACCCTAAAATTAACCCGAACCCTGGCCCTAACTCAAACCCTAACCCGAACCCTAACCCTAACCCTAACCCTAACTCAAACCCTAACCCGAACCCTAACCCTAACCCGAACCCGAACCCTTCCCTAACCCTAACCCATACCCGAACCCTAACCCTAACCCTCCCCGAACCCTAACCCTAACCCAAACCCTAACCCTAACCCGAACCCTAACCGTAACCCTAACCCTAACCCGTACCCTCACCCTAACCCTAATCCCTAAACACTGACCTTGACCCTAACCCTAACCCTGACACTGACCCTGACCCTAACCCTAACTCGAACCCTGACCGGAACCTGAAGCCTAACCCTGACGCGAACCTGAACCCGAACCCAAACCCCGAACCTGAACCCGAAACCAAACCCCTAACCCTAAGCCTAACCCTAACCCGAACCCTTACATGAACCCAAACCCTAATGCGAACCCTCACCCGAACCCTAACCCGAACCCTATCCCTAAACCGAACCCGAACCTGACCCGAACCCTAATCACGAAACCTAACCCTGACCCTGACCATGACCCTGACCCTAACCCTCAACCTAAACCCTCAAACCTGACCCTGAACCTAACCTTAAACCTGACCCTGACCCTGACCCTAAACCCTAAACCCTGACACTGACTCTGACCCTCACCCTAACCCGAACCCTGACCCGAACCTGAACACTAACCCTGACGCGAACATCAACCCGAAACCTAACCCGAATCCTAACCCGAACCCTAACCCTAACCCTAACCCTAACCCTAACCCTAACCCTAACCCTCACCCGAACCCTAACACGAACGCTAACCCTAACCGTGACTCTAACACTAACATTAAACTTAACCCTAACCCGAATCTGAGCCCTAACCATAACCCTAACCCTATCCGAACCCTAACCCTAACCCAAACCCTAACCGTAACCCTAACCCGAAAACTAACCCTAACCCTAACCCTAACCCTAACCCAACCCCGAACCCAAATCGTAACCCTAACCCTAACCGTAACCCTAACCCTAACCCTAACCCTAACCATAATCGGAACCCGAACCCTAACCCTAACCCGAACCCTAACCCTAACCCTAAACCTAACCCAAAACCGAACCCGAACCCTAACCCTAACCGTAACCCTAAGCCGAACACTAAACCTAACCCGACCTTAACCCTAACCCTATGCCTAACCTGAAACCTAACCCTAACCCTAACCCGAACCCGAACACTAACCCTAACCCTAAAACATAACCCGAACCCTAACCCTAACCCGAACCCTAACCCTAACCCTAACCCTAATGAGAACCCGAACCTGAATCCAAACCCTAACCCTAACCCAAACCCTAACCCGAACCCAAACCCTAAGCCTAACCCGAACCCTAACCCGACTCGAACCCGAACCGTAACCCTAACCCTAACCCTAAACCTAACCTGAACCCTAACCCTAACCCTAACTCTTACCCTAAGCCTAACCCGAACCCGAACACTAACCCTACCCGTAACCCTAACCCGAACACTAAACCTAACCTGACCCTAACCCTAACCCTATCCCTAACCTGAAACCTAACCCTAACCCTAACCCTAACCCGAACCCTAACCCTAACCCTAACCCTAACCCTAACACGAACCCTAACCCTAACCCTAACCCTAACCCTAACCCTAACATGAACAGAAACCCGAAACCTAACCCTAACCCGAACACTAACCCTAACCCTAATCTTCAGCCTAACCCGAACCCGAACCCTAACGCTAACCCTACCTGAACCCTAATCCTAAACCAAACCCTAACCCTAAACCTAACCCTAACCCTAACCCGAACCGTAACCATAACCCTAACCCTAACCTTAACCCGAAACCGAACGCTAACCGAAACCTGACCCGAACCAGAACACTAAACCTGACGCGAATTTGAACCCAAAACCTAACCCGAACCCGAACCCCGAACCCGAACCCCTAACCCTAACCCTAACCCTAACCCTAACCCTACAAGAACCCTAACCCTAACCCTAAAATTAACCCGAACCCTGGCCCTAACTCAAACCCTAACCCGAACCCTAACCCTAACCCTAACCCTAACTCAAACCCTAACCCGAACCCTAACCCTAACCCGAACCCGAACCCTTCCCTAACCCTAACCCATACCCGAACCCTAACCCTAACCCTCCCCGAACCCTAACCCTAACCCAAACCCTAACCCTAACCCGAACCCTAACCGTAACCCTAACCCTAACCCGTACCCTCACCCTAACCCTAATCCCTAAACACTGACCTTGACCCTAACCCTAACCCTGACACTGACCCTGACCCTAACCCTAACCCGAACCCTGACCGGAACCTGAAGCCTAACCCTGACGCGAACCTGAACCCGAACCCAAACCCCGAACCTGAACCCGAAACCAAACCCCTAACCCTAAGCCTAACCCTAACCCGAACCCTTACATGAACCCAAACCCTAATGCGAACCCTCACCCGAACCCTAACCCGAACCCTATCCCTAAACCGAACCCGAACCTGACCCGAACCCTAATCACGAAACCTAACCCTGACCCTGACCATGACCCTGACCCTAACCCTCAACCTAAACCCTCAAACCTGACCCTGAACCTAACCTTAAACCTGACCCTGACCCTGACCCTAAACCCTAAACCCTGACACTGACTCTGACCCTCACCCTAACCCGAACCCTGACCCGAACCTGAACACTAACCCTGACGCGAACATCAACCCGAAACCTAACCCGAATCCTAACCCGAACCCTAACCCTAACCCTAACCCTAACCCTAACCCTAACCCTAACCCTCACCCGAACCCTAACACGAACGCTAACCCTAACCGTGACTCTAACACTAACATTAAACTTAACCCTAACCCGAATCTGAGCCCTAACCATAACCCTAACCCTATCCGAACCCTAACCCTAACCCAAACCCTAACCGTAACCCTAACCCGAAAACTAACCCTAACCCTAACCCTAACCCTAACCCAACCCCGAACCCAAATCGTAACCCTAACCCTAACCGTAACCCTAACCCTAACCCTAACCCTAACCATAATCGGAACCCGAACCCTAACCCTAACCCGAACCCTAACCCTAACCCTAAACCTAACCCAAAACCGAACCCGAACCCTAACCCTAACCGTAACCCTAAGCCGAACACTAAACCTAACCCGACCCTAACCCTAACCCTATGCCTAACCTGAAACCTAACCCTAACCCTAACCCGAACCCGAACACTAACCCTAACCCTAAAACATAACCCGAACCCTAACCCTAACCCGAACCCTAACCCTAACCCTAACCCTAATGAGAACCCGAACCTGAATCCAAACCCTAACCCTAACCCAAACCCTAACCCGAACCCAAACCCTAAGCCTAACCCGAACCCTAACCCGACTCGAACCCGAACCGTAACCCTAACCCTAACCCTAAACCTAACCTGAACCCTAACCCTAACCCTAACTCTTACCCTAAGCCTAACCCGAACCCGAACCCTAACCCTACCCGTAACCCTAACCCGAACACTAAACCTAACCTGACCCTAACCCTAACCCTATCCCTAACCTGAAACCTAACCCTAACCCTAACCCTAACCCGAACCCTAACCCTAACCCTAACCCTAACCCTAACACGAACCCTAACCCTAACCCTAACCCTAACCCTAACCCTAACATGAACAGAAACCCGAAACCTAACCCTAACCCTAACCCTAACCCGAACACTAAACCTAACCCTAACCCTAACCATAACGTGAACCCTAACCCTAACCCTAACCCTAACCAGAACCCTAACCCTAACCCTAACCCTTACCCTAACCCTAACCCGAACCCGAACCCGACCCCTAACCCGAACCCTAACCCGAAAACGAGCCCTAACCCGAACCCTAACCCTAACCCTAAACCGAACACTAACCCTAACCTGACCCAAACCCTAACCCTATCCCTAACTTGAAACCTAACCCGAACCCTAACCCGAAACCGAACCCGAACCCTAACCCTAACCCTAACCCTAAACCGAACCCTAACCCTAACCGTTACCCGAACCCTAACCCTAAACCGAACCCTAACCCTAACCCGAACCCGAACCCTAACCCGAACCCTAACCCGAGCCTGAACCCGAACCCGAACCCGAACCCTAATCCTAACCCGAACCCGAACCCTAATCCTAACCCGAACCCGAACCCGAATCCATACTCGAAAGCAAAACCAATACCGAACCAGAACCCGAACCCGAACCCTAACCCCTAACCCGAACCCGAACCCGAATCCATAACTGAAAGCGAAACCGATACCGAACCCGAACCGTAACTGAAACCGAACCCTACCCGAACCCGAACCCGAACCCTACCCGAACCCGAACCTGAAACCTACCCGAACCAGAACCAGAACCAGAACCCAAACCCCTAACCCGAACCCGAACCCGAAACCCATAATTGTTTGTGCCAATGTAAAGAAAATGCCATACGCTTATCTGTAAGAAACAACAGTGCCCTGGAACAGTCTGAGCCTTAATATCAGCACTGTGCTTTTGGGAGCGGGAGTTAAAGCGGAGGCAAACAGCACTAAGACACATTTGGCAAAAATCGCGTTCCAATGAATAATATTTTCTTCCCTTTCAAACCCAAACGTAAGTGGTTGTGGCCAGATAAATAAATGCCACACCCTTATGTGTAAGAAACAACAGTGCCCAGGAACGGGTTTCTACGTGAAGAAAATATTTCTCGTTGGAACTCCGCTTTTTTACTTTACCTTCCACAACCCCTTGTGATAGGGTTTCCACGTTAAGAAAATAGTTTTCATTGGAAGCCGGTTTTTCCCAAATGTGTCTAAGTGCTGTATTCCTCGGGTTTCACTCATGCTACCAAAAGCACAGTGATGATGTTAGGGCTTAGACTGTTCCTGGGTAATGTTGTTTCTTACACATAAGGGTGTGGCATTTTCTTTACATTGCCACGACCACATATGATAGGGTTTCAACATGAACAAAATATTTTTCGTTGGAAGCGGTTTTTTGTCAAATGTGTCTCAATACCGTGTTGTTTGGGATTAACTAATGCTACCGAAATCACTATGATGATGTGAGGGCTCAGACCGATCCTGGAAACTTGTTTCTTACAGATAAGCGTATGGCATTTTCTTTACATTGGCACAAACAATTATGATAGAGTTTGCAAAAGAGAAAATTTATTTCATTGAAAGGCGGTTTTTGCCAAATTTTCTCAGCTGTTTGCCTCGGTTTTAACTCATGATACCAAAAGAACAGTGATGATCTTAGGGCTCAGACCGTCCATGGGACCAGTTATTTCTTACAAATAAGCATATGGCACATCCTTTAGCTTGCCACAACAAATTAAGATAGAGTTTGCACATCAAGAAATATTTTTCATTTGAACCCGTTTCTGCCAAATATGTCTCAGTACTATGTCCTCAGCACTTGGGAGGATGTCTGCACGTGGAGAAAGACTTTTTCGTGGGAAGCCGGCTTTTGTCAAACGGGTCCCAGTGCTGTGCTCCTCTCTTTTCACTCCTGCTGCCAGAAGCCCAGTGAGGATGGGAGGGCTTAGAACATGGCTGGGCACTACGGTTTCTTCCAGAGTCGTGGATGGCATTTGCTTTACCTTGCCACAACCACTTGTGAGAGGGTCTGCACCTCAGGAAAACTGTTTCCGTGGGAAGCCGGCTTTTGGCCAAACGGGTCTCAGGGCCGTGGGCCTCGGGTGTCCCTCCGGCTCCCCAAATCACAGAGACGAGGTGAGGGGCTTAGACCATGCCTGGGCCATGTTGTCTCTTGGTGTGTGGCATTTTGTTGACCTGGCTACCCCCACTTGGGATAGGTTTTCCACAGCAAGAGCATATTGTACGTCGGAAGGAGTTTGGGCCCCAGGGGTCTCCGGGCTGTGTTCGTTGGGGTTGAACTCCTGCTAGCAAAACCGCCGGGATGAGGGAAGGGCTCAGACTGTGCCTGGGCCCTGTGGTCTCTTCCAGGTCAGTGTATGGTATTTCCTTCACCTTGCCACAGGCACTGGGGAGCATGTCTGCACGTGGAGAAGGACTTCCTCGTGGAAGCCAGTTTCTGTCAAAGCGTCCCAGTGCTGTCGTCCTCTCTTTTCACTCCTGTTGCTAGAAGCCCAGGGAGGAGGGGAGGGCTTAGAACATGGCTGGGCACTGGGGTTTATTGCAGAGAAGGAGATGGCATTTGCTTACCCTTACCACCACCCCTTGGGATAGGGTCTGCACCTCAGGAAAGCTGTTTCCTTGGGAAGCCGGCTTTCTGCCCAACGGGCCTCAGGGCCGTGGGCCTCGGGGGTCCCTCCGGCTCCCCAAAGCACAGGGATGAGGTGAGGGGCTTAGACCATGCCTGGGCCATGTTGTTTCTTCCACCTGGGTGTGTGGCATTTTGTTGACCTGGCTACCCCCACTTGGGATAGGTTTTCCTCAGCAAGAGCATATTGTACCTCGGAAGCCGTTTGGGCCACAGGGGGTCTCCGGGCTGTGTTCCTTGGGGTTGAACTCCTGCTAGCAAAACCGCCGGGATGACAGAAGGGCTCAGACTGTGCCTGGGCCCTGTGGTCTCTTCCAGGTCAGTGTATGGTATTTCCTTCACCTTGCCACAGGCACTGGGGAGCATGTCTGCACGTGGAGAAGGACTTCCTCGGAGGAGGCCGGTTTCTGTCAAACGGGTCCCAGTGCTGTGTTCCTCTCTTTTCACTCTTGCTGCCAGAAGCCCAGGGAGGAGGGGAGGGCTTAGAACATGGCTGGGCACTGGGGTTTCTTCCAGAGAAGGAGATGGCATTTTTTTCCCTTGCCACCACCCGTTGGGATAGGGTCTGCACCTCAGGAAGCTGTTTTCGTGGGAAGCAGGCTTTTTGCAAAGGGTTCTCAGGGCCGTGGGCCTCGGTGTCCCTCCGGCTCCCCAAAGCACAGGGACGAGGTGAGGGGCTTAGACCATGCCTGGGCCATGTTGTTTCTTCCACGTGGTTGTGTGGCATTTTGTTGACCTGGCTACCCCCACTTGGGATAGGTTTTCCACAGCAAGAGCATATTGTTTGTCCGAAGCCGTTTTGGCCCCAGGGGGTCTCTGGGCTGTGTTCCTTGGGGTTGAACTCCTGCTAGCAATACCGCCGGGATGAGGGAAGGGCTCAGACTGTGCCTGGGCTCTGTGGTCTCTTCCAGTTCAGTGCATGGCATTTCCTTCACCTTGCCACAGGCACTGGGAAGCATGTCTGCACGTGGAGAAGGACTTCCTCGTGGGAAGCCCGTTTCTGTCAAAGGGTCCCAGTGCTGTGCTCCTCTCTTTTCTCTCCTGCTGCCAGAAGCCCAGGGAGGAGGGGAGGGCTTAGAACATGGCTGGGCACTGGGGTTTCTTCCAGAGAAGGGGATGGCATTTGCTTTCCCTTGCCACCACTCCTTGGGATAGGGTCTGCACCTCAGGAAAGCTGTTTCCTTGGGAAGCCGGCTTTCTGCCCAACGGGCCTCAGGGCCGTGGGCCTCGGGGGTCCCTCCGGCTCCGCACAGCACAGGGACGAGGTGAGGGGCTTTGACCGTGCCTGGGCAATGTTGTTTCTTACACCTTGGTGTCTGGCATTTCGTTGACCTTGCTACCCCCACTTGGGATAGGTTTTCCACAGCAAGCACCTCTTGTTCTTCGGAAGCCGTTTTTGCCTCAGGGGTCTCCGGGCTGTGTTCGTTGGGGTTGAACTCCTGCTAGCAAAACCGCCGGGATGAGGGAAGGGTTCAGACTGTGCCTGGGCCCTGTGGTCTCTTCCAGGTCAGTGTATGGCGTTTCCTTCCCCTTGCCACAGGCACCTGGGAGCATGTCTGCACGTGGAGAAAGACTTTCCCGTGGGAAACCGGTTTTTGTCAAACGGGTCCCATTGCTCTGCTCCTCTCTTTTCACTCCTGCTGCCAGAAGCCCAGGGAGGATGGGAGGGCTTAGAACATGGCTGGGCACTGTGGTTTCTTCCAGAGAAGTGGAGGTCATTTGCATTACCTTGCCACAACCAGTTGGGATAGGGTCTGCACCTCAGGAAGACTCTTTTCGTCGGAAACCTGCTTTTTCCAAAGGTGTCTCAGGGCAGTGGGCCTCGGGTGTTCCTCCGGCTCCCCAAAGCACAGGGACGAGGTGAGGGGCTTAGACCGTGCCTGGGCAATGTTGTTTCTTACAACTGGGTGTGTGGCATTTCGTTGACCTGGCTACCCCCACTTGGGATAGGTTTTCCACAGCAAGCACCTCTTGTTCTTCGGAAGCCGTTTTTGCCTCAGGGTCTCCGGGCTGTGTTCGTTGGGGTTGAACTCCTGCTAGCAAAACCGCCGGGATGAGGAAAGGGCTCAGACTGTGCCTGGGCCCTGTGGTCTCTTCCAGGTCAGTGTATGGCATTTCCTTCCCCTTGCCACAGGCACCTGGGAGCATGTCTGCACGTGGAGAAAGACTTTCCCGTGGGAAGCCGGTTTTTGTCAAACGGGTCCCAGTGCTCTGCTCCTCTCTTTTCACTCCTGCTGCCAGAAGCCCAGGGAGGATGGGAGGGCTTAGAACATGGCTGGGCACTGTGGTTTCTTCCAGAGAAGTGGAGGGCATTTGCATTACCTTGCCACAACCACTTGGGATAGGGTCTGCACCTCAAGAAAACTGTTTCCGTTGGAAGCCGGCTTTTTGCAAAGGGGTCTCAGGGCCGTGGTCCTCGGGGGTCCCTCCGGCTCCCAAAGCACAGAGACGAGGTAGGGGCTTAGACCATGCTTGGGCCATGTTGTCTCTTGCACCTTGGTGTGTGGCATTTTGTTGACCTGGCTACACTCACTTGGGATAGGTTTTCTACAGCAAGAGCATATTGTTCGTCGGAAGCTGTTTGGGCCCCTGCGGGTCTCCGGGCTGTGTTCGTTGGGGTGAACTCCTGCTAGCAAAACCGCCGGGATGAGGGAAAGGCTCAGACTGTGCCTGGGCCCTGTGGCCTCTTACAGGTCAGTGTATGGCATTTCCTTCACCTTGCCACAGGCACCTGGGAGCATGTGTGCACGTGGTGAAGGACTTCCTCGTGGGAAGCCGGTTTCTGTCAAAGGGTCCCAGTGCTGTGCTCCTCTCTTTTCCCTCGTGCTGCCAGAAGCCCAGTGAGGATGGGAGAGCTTAGAACATGGCTGGGCACAGTGGTTTCTTCCAGAGAAGTGGATGGCTTTTGCTTTACGTTGCCACAACCACTTGGGAGAGGGTCTGCACCTCAGGAAAACTGTTTCCATGGGAAGCCGGCTTTTGGCCAAAGTTGTCTCAGAGCCGTGGAACTCGGGTGTCCTTCCGGCTCCCCAAACCACAGGGACGCGTTGAGATGCTTAGACCACGCCTGGGAAATATTTTTTCTTACACTTGGGTGTGTTCCATTTTGTTTACCTGGCTACCCCCACTTGGGATAGGTTTTCCACAGCAAGAGCATATTGCTTGTCGGAAGCCGTCTCTGCCCCAGGTGTCTCCGTGCTGGGTTCTTTGGGGTTGAACTCCTGCTAGCAAAACCGCTAGGATGAGGGAAGAGCTCAGACGGTGCCTGGGCACTGTGGTCTCTTACGCGACCCGTACCCTAACTGGAACCCAAACCCTATACCCTGACCCAGACCCTTCGCCTGATCCTGACCATTACCCTGACCCTAACCCTAACCCTAACCCTAACCAGAAACCTAGCCCTAACCCGAACCCTAAAACTAATCCTAACCCTAACCCGAAACCTAACCCTAACCCTAACCCTAACCGTACTACAAAAACTAACCCTAACCCTAAACCTAACCCTAAGCGTAACGTGAACACTAACCCTAACCCTAACCCTAAACCAAACCCTTACCCTAACCCTAACCCTAACCCTAACGCTAACCCGAAACCTAACCATAAACCTAACCCTAACCTTAACCCGAAACCGAACCCTAACCCGAACCCTAACCCTATACCCAATCCTAACCCGAACCCTAACCCTAACCCTAACCCTAACCCCTAATCTGACCCCAAACTCGAACCCCTAACCCTAACCCTAACCCTAAACCTAACCCTAACCCGAACCCTAACCCGAACACCAATTCTAACCCTAACCCTCACCCTAACCCTAACCCTAACCCTCAGCCTAACCCGAACCCTAACCCTAACCATAACCCTAACCCTAAACCTCAGCCTAACCCTAACCCTACCCGAACCCTAACCCTAAAACATACCCTAACCGTAAACCTAACCCTAACCTGAAGCCGAACCCTAACCCTAACCCTACCCGAACCCTAACCCTAAACCAAACCCTAACCCTAAACCTAACCCGAACCCTAACCCTAACCCTCACCCGAATCCTACCCCAAACCCTAACCCTAACCCTAACCCTAACATGAACAGAAACCCGAAACCTAACCCTAACCCTAACCCTAACACGAACACTAAACCTAACCCTAACCCTAACCATAACGTGAACCCTAACCCTAACCCGAACCCTAACCCGAACCCGAACCCTAACCCGAACACTTACCCTAACCCGAACTCGAACCCTAACCATAACCCCAACCCGAAACCTAACCCTAACAGTAACCCTAACCCGAAACCTAACCCTAACCCGAACACTAACCCTAACCCTAATCCTCAGCCTAACCCGAACCCGAACCCTAACGCTAACCCTACCTGAACCCTAATCCTAAACCAAACCCTAATCCTAAACCTAACCCTAACCCTAACCCGAACCGTAACCATAACCCTAACCCTAACCTTAACCCGAAACCGAACGCTAACCGAAACCTGACCTGAACCAGAACACTAAACCTGACGCGAATTTGAACCCAAAACCTAACCCGAACCCGAACCCCGAACCCGAACCCCTAACCCTAACCCTAACCCAAACCCTACAAGAACCCTAACCCTAACCCTAAAACTAACCCGAACCCTGGCCCTAACTCAAACCCTAACCCGAACCCTAACCCTAACCCTAACTCAAACCCTAACCCGAACCCTAACCCTAACCCGAACCTGAACCCTTCCCTAACCCTAACCCATACCCGAACCCTAACCCTAACCCTACCCGAACCCTAACCCTAACCCAAACCCTAACCCTAACCCGAACCCTAACCGTAACCCTAACCCTAACCCGTACCCTCACCCTAACCCTAATCCCTAAACACTGACCTTGCCCTAACCCTAACCCTGACACTGACCCTGACCCTAACCCTAACCCGAACCCTGACCGGAACCTGAAGCCTAACCCTGACGCGAACCTGACCCCGCACCCAAACCCCGAACCTGAACCCGAAACCAAACTCCTAACCCTAAACCTAACCCCAACCCGAACACTTACATGAACCCAAACCCTAATGCGAACCCTCACCCGAACCCTAACCCGAACCCTATCCCTAAACCGAACCCGAACCTGACCCGAACCCTAATCACGATACCTAACCCTGACCCTGACCATGACCCTGACCCTAACCCTCACCCTAAACCCTCAAACCTGACCCTGAACCTAACCTTAAACCTGACCCTGACCCTGTCCCTAAACCCTAAACCCTGACACTGACCCTGACCCTCACCCTAACCCGAACCCTGACCCGAACCTGAACACTAACCCTGACGCGAACATCAACCCGAAACCTAACCCGAACCCTAACCCGAACCCTAACCCTAACCCTAACCCTAACCCTAACCCTCACCCGAACCCTAACACGAACGCTAACCCTAACCGTGACTCTAACACTAACATTAAACTTAACCCTAACCCGAATCTGAGCCCTAACTCTAACCCTAACCCTATCCGAACCCTAACCCTAACCCAAACCCTAACCGTAACCCTAACCCTAACCCGAACACTAACCCTAACCCTAACCCTAACCCTAACCCTAACCCTAACCCTAACCGTAACCCTAACCCTAACCCTAACCCTAACCCTAACCATAATCGGAACCCGAACACCAACCCTAACCCGAACCCTAACCCTAACCCTAACGCGAACCCGAACCCGAATCCAAAACCTAACCCTAACACTAACCCTCAGCCTAACCCGAACCCTAACCCTAACCATAACCCTAACCCTAAACCTCAGCCTAACCCTAACCCTAAACCTAACCCTAACCCGAACACAAACCCTAACCCTAAGCCTAAACCGAACCCGAACCCTAACCCTAACCCTAACCCTAATCCTAACCCTGCCACTAACCCTAACCCCAAACCCTAAAACCTGACCCTGACCCTAACCCTAACCTTGACCCTCACCCTAAACCTAACGCTGACCCTGACACTGACCCTAATCCCTAAACCCTGACCCTGATCCTAACCCTAACCCGAACCCTAACCCTAACCAGAACCCTAACCCTAACCCGAACCCTAACCGTAACCCTAACCCTAACCATAACCCTAAAACTAACCCGACCCTAACCCTAACCCTAACCCGAACCCTAACCATAACCCGTACCGTAACCCGAACCCGAACCCGAACCCTTACCCGAAACCCAACCCTAGCCGAACCCTAACCCTAACCCGAACACTAACCCTAACCCCATCCCTAACCCGAACCGGAACCCGACGCGAACTGTCAACCGAACACGAACCCTAACCCTGACACTGACCCTGACCCTGATCCTGACCATGACCCTGACCCTAATCCTAACCCTAAACCCTAATACCTGACCCTGACCCCAAACCTAACCCTGACCCTGACCCTGACTCTAAACCCTAAACCCTGACCCTGACCCTGACCCTACCCTAACCTGAACACTGACCGGAACCCGAACCCTAACCCTGACATGAATCTGAACCCGAACCCTAACCCTAACCCGAACCCGAATCCCTAACACGAACCCAAACCCGAACCCCTAACCCGAACCCGAACCCTAACCCGAACCCTAACCCTCACCCGAATCCTAACCTAAACCCTAACCCTAACCCTAACCCTAACATGAACAGAAACCCGAAACCTAACCCTAACCCTAACCCTAACACGAACACTAAACCTAACCCTAACCCTAACCATTACGTGAACCCTAACCCAAACCCTAACCCTAACCCTAACCCTAACCCTACCCGAACCCTAACCCTAAACCAAACCCTACACCTAACCCTAACCCTACCCGAACCCTAACCCTAAACCAAACCCTAACCCTAAACCTAACCCTAACCCTAACCCTCACCCGAATCCTAACCTAAACCCTAACCCTAACCCTAACCCTAACATGAACAGAAACCCGAAACCTAACCCTAACCCTAACCCTAACACGAACACTAAACCTAACCCTAACCCTAACCATAACGTGAACCCTAACCCTAACCCTAACCCTAACCCAACCCCGAACCCAAATCGTAACCCTAATCGTAACCGTAACCCTAACCCTAACCATAATCGGAACCCGAACCCTAACCCTAACCATAATCGGAACCCGAACCCTAACGCGAACCCGAACCCGAATCCAAACCCTAACCCTAACCCGAACCCTAACCCGAACTCTAACCCTAACCCTAACCCTAACCCTAACCCTAAACTACCCTAACCCTAACCCGAACCCTAACCCTAACCCTAACCGTAACCCTAACCCAAACGCTAACCCTAACCCGAATCGTAACCCTAACCCTAACCGTAACCCTAACCCTAACCCTAACCATAACCCGAACCCGAAACTTAACCCTAACCGGAACCCTAACCCTAACCCGACCCCAACCATAACCCTATGCCTAACCGGAAACCTAACCCTAACCCTAACCCGAACCTGAAACCGAACCCTAACCCTAACCCTATCACTAACCGGAAACCTAACCCTAACCCTAACCCGAACCCTAACCCTAACCCTAACCCTACAAGAACCCTAACCCTAACCCTAAAACTCACCCGAACCCTGGCCCTAACTCAAACCCTAACCCGAACCCTAACCCTAACCCTAACCCTAACTCAAACCCTAACCCGAACCCTAACCCTAACCCGAACCCGAACCCTTCCCTAACCCTAACCCATACCCGAACCCTAACCCTAACCCTCCCCGAACCCTAACCCTAACCCAAACCCTAACCCTAACCTGAACCCTAAACGTAACCCTAACCCTAACCCATACCCTCACCCTAACCCTAATCCCTAAACACTGACCTTGACCCTAACCCTAACCCTGACACTGACCCTGACCCTAACCCTAACCCGAACCCTGACCGGAACCTGAAGCCTAACCCTGACGCGAACCTGAACCCGAACCCAAACCCCGAACCTGAACCCGAAACCAAACCCCTAACCCTAAGCCTAACCCTAACCCGAACCCTTACATGAACCCAAACCCTAATGCGAACCCTCACCCGAACCCTAACCCGAACCCTATCCCTAAACCGAACCCGAACCTGACCCGAACCCTAATCACGAAACCTAACCCTGACCCTGACCATGACCCTGACCCTAACCCTCACCCTAAACCCTTAAACCGGACCCTGAACCTAACCTTAAACCTGACCCTGACCCTGACCCTAAACCCTAAACCCTGACACTGACCCTGACCCTCACCCTAACACGAACCTGACCCGAACCTGAACACTAACCCTGACGCGAACAACAACCCGAAACCTAACCCGAATCCTAACCCGAACCCTAACCCTAACCCTAACCCTAACCCTAACCCTAACCCTCACCTGAACCCTAACACGAACGCTAACCCTAACCGTGACTCTAACACTAACATTAAACTTAACCCTAACCCGAATCTGAGCCCTAACTCTAACCCTAACCCTATCCGAACCCTAACCCTAACCCAAACCCTAACCGTAACCCTAACCCGAAAACTAACCCTAACCCTAACCCTAACCCTAACCCAACCCCGAACCCAAATCGTAACCCTAACCGTAACCGTAACCCTAACCCTAACCCTAACTATAATCGGAACCCGAACCCTAACCCTAACCCGAACCCTAACCCTAACCCTAACGCGAACCCGAACCCGAATCCAAACCCTAACCCTAACCAGAACCCTAACCCGAACTCTAACCCTAACCCTAACCCTAACCCTAACCCTAAACTACCCTAACCCTAACCCGAACCCTAACCCTAACCCTAACCGTAACCCTAACCCAAACGCTAACCCTAACCCGAATCGTAACCCTAACCCTAACCGTAACCCTAACCCTAACCCTAACCATAACCCGAACCCGAAACTTAACCCTAACCCGAACCCTAACCCTAACCCGACCCCAACCATAACCCTATGCCTAACCGGAAACCTAACCCTAACCCTAACCCGAACCCGAAACCGAACCCTAACCCTAACCCTATCCCTAACCGGAAACCTAACCCTAACCCTAACCCGAACCCTAACCCTAACCCTATCCCTAACCCTAACCCTAATCCGAACACTAACCCTAAACCTAACCCTAACCCTAACTCTAAACCTAACCCGAACCCGAAGCCAAACACTAACCATAACCCAAACGATACCCAAACCCGAACCCTAAACCAAAACCGATCCGGCAACCTAACCCTAACCCGAAACCTAACCCTAACCCTAACCCTAACCCTATCCCTAACCGGAAACCTAACCCTAACCCTAACCCGAACCCTAACCCTAAACCTAACCCAAAACCGAACCCGAACCCTAACCGAAACCGTAACCCTAACCCGAACACTAAACCTAACCCGACCCTAACCCTAACCCTATCCCTAACCTGAAACCTAACCGTAACCCGAACCCGAACCCGAACAATAACCCTAACCCTAACCCAAACCCTAACCCTAACACGAACCCAAACCCGAACCCGAACCCAAAATCTAACCCTAACCCGAACGCTAACCCAAACCCGAACCCTAACCCAAATCCTAACCCTAAACTTAACCCTAAAACGAACCCGAACCCTAAACCGAACCCTAACCCTAACCCTAACCCTAACCCTAAACCTAACCCAAAACCGAAACCGAACCCTAACCCTAACCGTAACCCTAAGCCGAACACTAAACCTAACCCGACCCTAACCCTAACCCTATCCCTAACCTGAAACCTAACCATAACCCTAACCGGAACCCGAACACTAACCCTAACCCTAAAACATAACCCGAACCCTAACCCTAACCCGAACCCTAACCCTAACCCTAACCCTAATGAGAACCCGAACCTGAATCCAAAACCTAACCCTAACCCAAACCCTAACCCGAACCCTAACCCTAAGCCTAACCCGAACCCTAACCTGAACCCGAACCCGAACCGTAAACCTAACCCTAACCCTAACCCTAACCTGAACCCTAACCCTAACCCTAACTCTTACCCTAAGCCTAAACCGAACCCGAACCCTAACCCTACCCGTAACCCTAACCCGAACACTAAACCTAACCTGACCCTAACCCTAACCCTATCCCTAACCTGAAACCTAACCCTAACCCTAAACCTAACCCGAACCCGAACCCTAACCCTAACCCTAACACGAACCCTAACCCTAACCTTAACCCGAACCCGAACCCGAAACCGAACCCGAACCCTAACCCTAACCCTAACCCTAACCAGAACCCTAACGCTAACCCTAACCCTTACTCTAACCCTAACCCGAACCCGAACCCGACCCCTAACCCGAAACCGAACCCGAACCCTAACCCTGACCCGAACCCTAAACCTAACCCGAAACCTAACCCGAACCCTAACCCGAACCCGAACCCTAACCCTAACCCGAACCCTAACCCGAAAACGAACCCTAACCCGAACCCTAACCCTAACCGTAACCCTAACCCTAACCCGAACACTAACCCTAACCTGACCCAAACCCTAACCCTATCCCTAACCTGAAACCTTACCCGAACCCTAACCCGAAACCGAACCCGAACCCTAACCCTAACCCGAACCCGAACCCTAACCCTAACCCGAACCCTAACACGAACCCTAACCCTAACCCGAAACCGAACCCGAACCCTAACCCTAACCCGAACCCGAACCCTAACCCTAACCCGAACCCTAAAACGAACCCTAACCCTAACCCGAACCCGAACCCTAACCCTAACCCTAACCCTTACCCTAACCCTAACCCGAACCCGAACCCGACCCCTAACCCGAAACCGAACCCGAACCCTAACCCTAACCCGAACCCGAACCCTAAACCTAACCCGAATCATAACCCGAACCCGAACCCTAACCCGAACCCGAACCCTAACCCTAACCCGACCCCTAACCCGAAACCGAACCCGAACCCTAACCCTAACCCTAACCCGAAACCTAACCCGAACCCGAACCCTAACCCGAACCCTAACCCTAACCCTAACCCTAACCCTAACCCGAACCCTAACCCTAACCGTAACCCGAACCCTAACCCTAAACCGAACCCGAACCCGAACCCGAACCCGAACCCTTACCCTAACCCTAACCCGAACCCTAACCCGAGCCTGAACCCGAACCCGAACCCGAACCCTAATCCTAACCCGAACCCTAATCCTAACCCGAACCCGAACCCGAATCCATACTCGAAAGCAAAACCAATACCGAACCAGAACCCGAACCCGAACCCTAACCCCTAACCCCTAACCCGAACCCGAACCCGAATCCATAACTGAAAGCGAAACCGATACCGAACCCGAACCGTAACTGAAACCGAACCCTACCCGAACCCGAACCCGAACCCTACCCGAACCCGAACCTGAAACCTACCCGAACCAGAACCAGAACCAGAACCCAAACCCCTAACCCGAACCCGAACCCGAAACCCATAATTGTTTGTGCCAATGTAAAGAAAATGCCATACGCTTATCTGTAAGAAACAACAGTGCCCTGGAACAGTCTGAGCCTTAATATCAGCACTGTGCTTTTGGGAGCGGGAGTTAAAGCGGAGGCAAACAGCACTAAGACACATTTGGCAAAAATCGCATTCCAATGAATAATATTTTCTTCCCTTTCAAACCCAAACGTAAGTGGTTGTGGCCAGATAAATAAATGCCACACCCTTATGTGTAAGAAACAACAGTGCCCAGGAACGGGTTTCTACGTGAAGAAAATATTTCTCGTTGGAACTCCGCTTTTTTACTTTACCTTCCACAACCCCTTGTGATAGGGTTTCCACGTTAAGAAAATAGTTTTCATTGGAAGCCGGTTTTTCCCAAATGTGTCTAAGTGCTGTATTCCTCGGGTTTCACTCATGCTACCAAAAGCACAGTGATGATGTTAGGGTTTAGACTGTTCCTGGGTAATGTTGTTTCTTACACATAAGGGTGTGGCATTTTCTTTACATTGCCACAACCACATATGATAGGGTTTCAACATGAACAAAATATTTTTCGTTGGAAGCGGTTTTTTGTCAAATGTGTCTCAATACCGTGTTGTTTGGGATTAACTAATGCTACCGAAATCACTATGATGATGTGAGGGCTCAGACCGATCCTGGAAACTTCTGTTTCTTACAGATAAGCGTATGGCATTTTCTTTACATTGGCACAAACAATTATGATAGAGTTTGCAAAAGAGAAAATTTATTTCATTGAAAGGCGGTTTTTGCCAAATTTTCTCAGCTGTTTGCTCGGTTTTAACTCATGATACCAAAAGAACAGTGATGATCTTAGGGCTCAGACCGTCCATGGGACCAGTTATTTCTTACAAATAAGCATATGGCACATCCTTTAGCTTGCCACAACAAATTAAGATAGAGTTTGCACATCAAGAAATATTTTTCATTTGAACCCGTTTCTGCCAAATATGTCTCAGTACTATGTCCTCAGCACTTGGGAGGATGTCTGCACGTGGAGAAAGACTTTTTTGTGGGAAGCCGGCTTTTGTCAAACGGGTCCCAGTGCTGTGCTCCTCTCTTTTCACTCCTGCTGCCAGAAGCCCAGTGAGGATGGGAGGGCTTAGAACATGGCTGGGCACTATGGTTTCTTCCAGAGTCGTGGATGGCATTTGCTTTACCTTGCCACAACCACTTGTGAGAGGGTCTGCACCTCAGGAAAACTGTTTCCGTGGGAAGCCGGCTTTTGGCCAAACGGGTCTCAGGCCGGTCGGCCTCGGGTGTATCTCCGGCTCCCCAAAGCACAGGAACGAGGTGAGTGGCTTAGACCATGCTTGGGCAATGTTGTTTCTTACACCTGGGTGTTTGGCATTTTGTTGACCTGGCTACCCCCACTTGGGATAGGTTTTCCACAGCAAGCACCTATTGTTCGTTGGAAGCCGTTTTTGCCCCAGGGGTCTCCGGGGTGTGTTCCTTGGGGATGAACTCCTGCTAGCAAAACCGCTGGGATGAGTGAAGGGCTCAGACTGTGCCTGGGCCCTGTGGTCTCTTCTAGGTCAGTGTATGGCATTTCCTTCACCTTGCCACAGGCACTGGGAAGCATGTCTGCACGTGGAGAAGGACTTCCTCGTGGGAAGCTGGTTTCTGTCAAAGGGTCCCAGTGCTGTGCTCCTCTCTTTTCTCTCCTGCTGCCAGAAGCCCAGGGAGGAGGGGAGGGCTTAGAACATGGCTGGGCACTGGGGTTTCTTCCAGAGAAGGGGATGGCATTTGCTTTCCCTTGCCACCACCCCTTGGGATAGGGTCTGCACCTCAGGAAAGCTGTTTCCTTGGGAAGCCGGCTTTCTGCCCAACGGGCCTCAGGGCCGTGGGCCTTGGGGGTCCCTCCGGTTCCCCAAAGCACAGGGACGAGGTGAGGGACTTAGACCATGCCTGGTCCATGTTGTTTCTTCCACCTGGGTGTGTGGCATTTTGTTGACCTGGCTACCCCCACTTGGGATAGGTTTTCCACAGCAAGAGCATATTGTTCCTCGGAAGCCGTTTGGGCCCCAGGGGGTCTCCGTGCTGTGTTCCTTGCGGTGGACCTCCTGCTAGCAAAACCACCGGGATGAGGGAAGTGTTCAGACTGTGCCTGGGCCCTGTGGTCTCTTCCAGGTCAGTGTATGGCATTTCCTTCACCTTGCCACAGGCACTGGGGAGCATGTCTGCACGTGGAGAAGGACTTCCTCGTGGGAAGCCGGTTTCTGTCAAAGGGTCCCAGTGCTGTCTTCCTCTCTTTTCACTCCTGGTGCCAGAAGCCCAGGGAGGAGGGGAGGGCTTAGAACATTGGTAGGCAGTGGGGTTTCTTCTAGAGAAGGGGATGGCATTTGCTTTCCCTGACCACCACCCCTTGGGATAAGGTCTGCACCTCATGAAACCTGTTTCGGGGGGAAGCCGGCTTTCTGCCCTACGGGCCTCAGAGCCGTGGGCCTCGGGGGTCCCTCCGGCTCCCCACAGCACAGGGACGAGGTGAGGGGCTTAGACCATGCCTGGGCCATGTTGTTTCTTCTGCCTGGGTGTGTGGCATTTTGTTGACCTGGCTACCCCCACTTGGGATAGGTTTTCCACAGCAAGAGCATATTGTTCCTCGGAAGCCGTTTGGGCCCCAGGGGGTCTCCGGGCTGTGTTCGTTGCGGTGGACCTCCTGCTAGCAAAACCACCGGGATGAGGGAAGGGCTCAGACTGTGCCTGGGCCCTGTGGTCTCTTCCAGGTCAGTGTATGGCATTTCCTTCACCTTGCCACAGGCACTGGGGAGCATGTCTGCACGTGGTGAAGGACTTCCTCGTGGGAAGCCGGTTTCTGTCAAACGGGTCCCAGTGCTGTGCTCCTCTCTTTTCACTCCTGCTGCCAGAAGCCCAGGGAGGAAGGGACGGCTTAGAACATGGCTGGGCACTGGGGTTTCTTCCAGAGAAGAGGATGGCATTTGCTTTCCCTTGCCACCACCCCTTGGGATAGGGGCTGCACCTCAGGAAAGCTGTTTCCTTGGGAAGCCGGCTTTCTGCCCAACGGGCCTCAGGGCCGTGGGCCTCGGGGGTCCCTCCGGCTCCCCAAAGCACAGAGACGAGGTGAGGGACTTAGACCATGCCTGGGCCATGTTGTTTCTTCTGCCTGGGTGTGTGGCATTTTGTTGACCTGGCTACTCCCATTTGCATATGTTTTCCACAGCAAGCACCTATTGTTCCTCAGAAGCAGTTTTTGCCCCAGGGATCTCCGGGCAGTGGTCCTTGGGGTTGAACTCCTGCTAGCAAAACCGCCAGGATGAGGGAAGGGCTCAGACTGTGCCTGGGCCCTGTGGTCTCTTCCAGGTCAGTGTATGGCATTTCCGTCACCTTGCCACAGGCACTGGGAAGCATGTCTGCACGTGGAGAAGGACTTCCTCGTGGGAAGCCGGTTTCTGTCAAACGGTCCCAGTGCTGTGCTCCTCTCTTTTCTCTCCTACTGCCAGAAGCCCAGGGAGGAGGGGAGGGCTTAGAACATGGCTGGGCACTGGGGTTTCTTCCAGAGAAGGGGATGGCATTTGCTTTCCCTTGCCCCACCCCTTGGGATAGGGTCTGCACCTCAGGAAAGCTGTTTCCTTGGGAAGCCGGCTTTCTGCCCAACGGGCCTCAGGGCCGTGGGCCTTGGGGGTCCCTCCGGCTCCCCAAAGCACAGGGACGAGGTGAGGGGCTTAGACCATGCCTGGGCCATGTTGTTTCTTCCACCTGGGTGGGTGGCATTTTGTTGACCTGGCTACCCCCACTTGGGATAGGTTTTCCACAGCAAGAGCATATTGTTCCTCGGAAGCCGTTTGGGCCCCAGGGGGTCTCCGTGCTGTGTTCCTTGCGGTGGACCTCCTGGTAGCAAAACCGCCGGGATGAGGGAAGGGCTCAGACTGTGCCTGGGCTCTGTGGTCTCTTCAAGGTTAGTGTATGGCATTTCCTTGACCTTGCCACAGGCACTGGGGAGCATGTCTGCACGTGGAGAAGGACTTCCTCGGGGGAAGCCGGTTTCTGTCAAACGGGTCCCAGTGCTGTGCTCCTCTCTTTTCACTCCTGCTGCCAGAAGCCCAGGGAGGAAGGGACGGCTTAGAACATGGCTGGGCACTGGGGTTTCTTCCAGAGAAGGGGATGACATTTGCTTTCCCTTGCCACCACCCCTTGGGATAGGGTCTGCACCTCAGGAAAGCTGTTTCCGTGGGAAGCCGGCTTTCTGACCATCGGGCCTCAGGGCCTCGGGCCTCGGGGGTCCCTACAGCTCCCCAGAGCACAGGGACGAAGTGAGGGGCTTAGACCATGCCTGGGCCATGTTGTTTCTTCCACCTGGGTGTGTGGCATTTTGTTGACCTGGCTACCCCCACTTGGGATAGGTTTTCCACAGCAACGGCATATTGTTCGTCGGAAGCCGTTTGGGCCCCAGCGGGTCTCCGGGCTTTGTTCGTTGGGGTTGAACTCCTGCTAGCAAAACCGCCGGGATGAGGGAAAGGCTCAGACTGTGCCTGGGCCCTGTGGCCTCTTCCAGGGCAGAGTATGGCATTTCCTTCACCTTGCCACAGGCACTGGGGTGCATGTCTGCACGTGGAGAAGGACTTCCTCGTGGGAAGCCGGTTTCTGTCAAAGGGTCCCAGTGCTGTGTTCCTCTCTTTTCACTCCTGCTGCCAGAAGCCCAGGGAGGAGGGGAGGGATTAGAACATTGGTGGGCAGTGGGGTTTCTTCCAGAGAAGGGGATGGCATTTGCTTTCCCTTGCCACCACCCCTTGGGATAGGGTCTGCACCTCAGGAAAGCTGTTTCCTTGGGAAGCCGGCTTTCTGCCCAACGGGCTTCAGGGCCGTGGGCCTCGGGGGTCCCTCCGGCTCCCCAAAGCACAGAGACCAGGTGAGGGGCTTAGACCATGCCTCGGCCATGTTGTCTCTTCCACCTAGGTGTGTGGCATTTTGTTGACCTGGCTACACCCACTTGGGATAGGTTTTCCAGAGCAAGAGCATATTGTTCCTCCAAAGACGTTTAGGCCCCAGGGGGTCTCCGGGCTGTGTTCGTTGTGGTGGAACTCCTGCTAGCAAAACCGCCGGGATGAGGGAAGGGTTCAGACTGTGCCTGGGCCCTGTGGTCTCTTCCAGGTCAGTGTATGGCATTTCCTTCACTTGCCACAGGCACTGGGGAGCATGTCTTCACGTGGAGAAGGACTTCCTCGTGGGAAGCCGGTTTCTGTCAAAGCGTCCCAGTGCTGTGCTCCTCTCTTTTCTCTCCAGCTGCCAGAAGCCCAGGGAGGAGGGGAGGGCTTAGAACATGGCTGGGCAATGTTGTTTCTTACACCTGGGTGTGTGGCATTTTGTTGACCTGGCTACCCCCACTTGGGATAGGTTTTCCACAGCAAGCACCTATTGTTCGTCGGAAGCCGTTTTTGCCCCAGGGGTCTCCGGTGTGTGTTCCTTGGGGATGAACTCCTGCTAGCAAAACCGCTGGGATGAGTGAAGGGCTCAGACTGTGCCTGGGCCCTGTGGTCTCTTCTAGGTCAGTGTATGGCATTTCCTTCACCTTGCCACAGGCACTGGGAAGCATGTCTGCACGTGGAGAAGGACTTCCTCGTGGGAAGCTGGTTTCTGTCAAAGGGTCCCAGTGCTGTGCTCCTCTCTTTTCTCTCCTGCTGCCAGAAGCCCAGGGAGGAGGGGACGGCTTAGAACATGGCTGGGCACTGGGGTTTCTTCCAGAGAAGGGGATGGCATTTGCTTTCCCTTGCCACCACCCCTTGGGATAGGGTCTGCACCTCAGGAAAGCTGTTTCCTTGGGAAGCCGGCTTTCTGCCCAACGGGCCTCAGGGCCGTGGGCCTCGGGGGTCCCTCCGGCTCCCCAAAGCACAGAGACGAGATGAGGGACTTAGACCATGCCTGGGCCATGTTGTTTCTTCTGCCTGGGTGTGTGGCATTTTGTTGACCTGGCTACTCCCATTTGCATATGTTTTCCACAGCAAGCACCTATTGTTCCTCAGAAGCAGTTTTTGCCCCAGGGGTCTCCGGGCAGTGTTCCTTGGGGTTGAACTCCTGCTAGCAAAACCGCCAGGATGAGGGAAGGGCTCAGACTGTGCCTGGGCCCTGTTGTCTCTTCCAGGTCAGTGTATGGCATTTCCGTCACCTTGCCACAGGCACTGGGAAGCATGTCTGCACGTGGAGAAGGACTTTCTCCTGGGAAGCCGGTTTCTGTCAAAGGGTCCCAGTGCTGTTCTCCTTTCTTTTCACTCCTGCTGCCAGAATCCCAGGGAGGAGGGGAGGGCTTAGAACATTCCTGGGCACTGGGGTTTCTTCCAGAGAAGGGGATGGCATTTGCTTTACCTTGCCACAACCACTTGTGAGAAGGTCTGCACCTCAGGAAAACTGTTTCCGTGGGAAGCCGGCTTTTGGCCAAACGGGTCTCAGGCCCGTCGGCCTCGGGTGTATCTCCGGCTCCCCAAAGCACAGGAACGAGGTGAGTGGCTTAGACCATGCTTGGGCAATGTAGTTTCTTACACCTGGGTGTTTGGCATTTTGTTGACCTGGCTACCCGCACTTGGGATAGGTTTTCCACAGTAAGCACCTATTGTTCTTCGGAAGCCGTTTTTGCCCCAGGGGTCTCCGGGGTGTGTTCCTTGGGGATGAACTCCTGCTAGCAAAACCGCCGGGATGAGGGAAAGGCTCAGACTGTGCCTGGGCTCTCTGGCCTCTTCCAGGGCAGAGTATGGCATTTCCTTCACCTTGCCACAGGCACTGGGGAGCATGTCTGCGCGTGGAGAAGGACTTCCTCGTGGGAAGCCGGTTTCTGTCAAAGGGTCCCAGTGCTGTGCTCCTCTCTTTTCTCTCCTGCTGCCAGAAGCCCAGGGAGGAGGGGAGGGCTTAGAACATGGCTGGGCAATGTTGTTTCTTACACCTGGGTGTGTGGCATTTTGTTGACCTGGCTACCCCCACTTGGGATAGGTTTTCCACAGCAAGCGCCTATTTTTCCTCGGAAGCCATTTTTGCCTCAGGGGTCTCTGGGGTGTGTTCGTTGGGGTTGAACTCCTGCTAGCAAAACCGCCGGGATGAGGGAAGGGTTCAGACTGTGCCTGGGCCCTGTGGTCTCTTCCAGGTCAGTGTATGGCATTTCCTTCCCCTTGCCACAGGCACCTGGGAGCATGTCTGCACGTGGAGAAAGACTTTCCCGTGGGAAGCCGGTTTTTGTCAAAGTGGTCCCAGTGCTCTGCTCCTCTCTTTTCACTCCTGCTGCCAGAAGCCCAGGGAGGATGGGAGGGCTTAGAACATGGCTGGGCACTGTGGTTTCTTCCAGAGAAGTGGAGGGCATTTGCTTTACCTTGCCACAACCACTTGGGATAGGGTCTGCACCTGAAGAAAACTGTTTCCGTGGGAAGCCGGCTTTTTGCAAAGGGGTCTCAGGGCCGTGGTCCTCGGGTGTCCCTCCGGCTCCCCAAAGCACAGGGACGAGGTGAGGGGCTTAGACCGTGCCTGGGCAATGTTGTTTCTTACCCCTGGGTGTGTGGCATTTTGTTTACCTGGCTACCCCCACTGGGATAGGTTTTCCACAGCAAGAGCTTATTGTTCGTCGGAAGCCGTTTTTGCCCCAGGGGTCTCCGGGCTGTGTTCGTTGGGGTTGAACTTCTGCTAGCAAAAGCGCCGGGATGAGGGAAGAGCTCAGACGGTGCCTGGGCACTGTGGTCTCTTACCTGACCCGTACCCTAACTGGAACCCAAACCCTATACCCTGACCCAGACCCTTAGCCTGATCCTGACCATTACCCTGACCCTAACCCTAACCCTAACCCTAACCAGAACCCTAGCCCTAACCCGAACCCTAACACTAATCCTATCCCTAACCCGAAACATAACCCTAACCCTAACCCTACCACGAAAACTAACCCTAACCCTAAACCTAACCCTAAGCGTAACGTGAACCCTAACCCGAACCCTAACCCTATACCGAATCCTAACCCGAACCCTAACCCTAACCCTAACCCTAACCCCTAACTTGACCCCAAACTCGAACCCTAACCCTAACCCTAACCCTAAACCTAACCCTAACCCGAACCCTAACCCGAACACCAATTCTAACCCTAACCCTAACCCTAACCCTCAGCCTAACCCGAACCCTAACCCTAACCATAACCCTAACCCTAAACCTCAGCCTAACCCTAACCCTACCCGAACCCTAAACCTAAAACAAACCCTAACCGTAAACCTAACCCTAACCTGAAGCCGAACCCTAACCCTAACCCTACCCGAACCCTAACCATAAACCAAACCCTAAACCTAACCCTAACCCTACCCGAACCCTAACCCTAAACCAAACCCTAACCCTAAACCTAACCCGAACCCTAACCCTAACCCTCACCCGAATCCTACCCCAAACCCTAACCCTAACCCTAACCCTAACATGAACAGAAACCCGAAACCTAACCCTAACCCTAACCCTAACACGAACACTAAACCTAACCCTAACCCTAACCATAACGTGAACCCTAACCCTAACCCTAACCCTAACCCGAACCCTAACCCTAACCCAAACCCTCACCCTAACCCGAACTCTAACCCTAACCATAACCCCAACCCGAAACCTAACCCTAACAGTAACCCTAACCCGAAACCTAACCCTAACCCGAACACTAACCCTAACCCTAATCTTCAGCCGAACCCGAACCCGAACCCTAACGCTAACCCTACCTGAACCCTAATCCTAAACCAAACCCTAACCCTAAACCTAACCCTAACCCTAACCCGAACCGTAACCATAACCCTAACCCTAACCTTAACCCGAAACTGAACGCTAACCGAAACCTGACCCGAACCAGAACACTAAACCTGATGCGAATTTGAACCCAAAACCTAACCCGAACCCAAACCCCGAACCCGAACCCCTAACCCTAACCCTAACCCTAACCCTACAAGAACCCTAACCCTAACCCTAAAACTAACCCGAACCCTGGCCCTAACTCAAACCCTAACCCGAACCCTAACCCGAACCCTAATCCTAAACCAAACCCTAACCCTAAACCTAACCCTAACCCTAACCCGAACCGTAACCATAACCCTAACCCTAACCTTAACCCGAAACTGAACGCTAACCGAAACCTGACCCGAACCAGAACACTAAACCTGATGCGAATTTGAACCCAAAACCTAACCCGAACCCAAACCCCGAACCCGAACCCCTAACCCTAACCCTAACCCTAACCCTACAAGAACCCTAACCCTAACCCTAAAACTAACCCGAACCCTGGCCCTAACTCAAACCCTAACCCGAACCCTAACCCTAACCCTAACCCTAACTCAAACCCTAACCCGAACCCTAACCCTAACCCGAACCCGAACCCTTCCCTAACCCTAACCCATACCCGAACCCTAACCCTAACCCTCCCCGAACCCTAACCCTAACCCAAACCCTAACCCTAACCCGAACCCTAACCGTAACCCTAACCCTAACCCGTACCCTCACCCTAACCCTAATCCCTAAACACTGACCTTGACCCTAACCCTAACCCTGACACTGACCCTGACCCTAACCCTAACCCGAACCCTGACCGGAACCTGAAGCCTAACCCTGACGCGAACCTGAACCCGAACCCAAATCCCGAACCTGAACCCGAAACCAAACCCCTAACCCTAAGCCTAACCCTAACCCGAACCCTTACATGAACCCAAACCCTAATGCGAACCCTCACTCGAACCCTAACCCGAACCCTATACCTAAACCGAACCCGAACCTGACCCGAACCCTAATCACGAAACCTAACCCTGACCCTGACCATGACCCTGACCCTAACCCTCACCCTAAACCCTCAAACCTGACCCTGAACCTAACCTTAAACCTGACCCTGACCCTGACCCTAAACCCTAAACCCTGACACTGACCCTGACCCTCACCCTAACCCGAACCCTGACCCGAACCTGAACACTAACCCTGACGCGAACATCAACCCGAAACCTAACCCGAATCCTAACCCGAACCCTAACCCTAACCCTAACCCTAACCCTCACCCGAACCCTAACACGAACGCTAACCCTAACCGTGACTCTAACACTAACATTAAACTTAACCCTAACCCGAATCTGAGCCCTAACTCTAACCCTAACCCTAACCCTAACCCTAACCCTAACCCTAACCCTAACCGTAACCCTAACACGAAAACTAACCCTAACCCTAACCCTAACCCTAACCCTAACCCTAACCCAAACCCTAACACGAACCCTAACCCTAACCCGAACCCTAACCCGAAACCGAACCCGAACCCTACCCCTAACCCGAACCCGAACCCTAACCCTAACCCGAACCCTAACACGAACCCTAACCCTAACCCGAACCATAACCCGAAACCGAACCCGAACCCTAACCCTAACCCTAACCCTAACCTGATCCCGAACCCTAACCCTAACCCGAACCCTAACCCGAAACCGAACCCGAACCCTAACCCTAACCCTAACCCGATCCCGAACCCTAACCCTAACCCTAACCCTTACCCTAACCCTAACCCGAACCCGAACCCGACCCCTAACCCGAAACCGAACCCGAACCCTAACCCTAACCCTAACCCGAACCCTAAACCTAACCCGAAACCTAACCCGAATCCGAACCCTAACCCGAACCCGAACCCTAACCCTAACCCGACCCCTAACCCGAAACCGAACCCGAACCCTAACCCTAACCCTAACCCGAAACCTAACCCGAACCCTAACCCTAACCCTAACCCTAAACCGAACCCTAACCCTAACCGTTACCCGAACCCTAACCCTAAACCGAACCCTAACCCGAACCCGAACCCGAACCCTAACCCGAACCCTAACCCGAGCCTGAACCCGAACCCGAACCCGAACCCTAATCCTAACCCGAACCCGAACCCTAATCCTAACCCGAACCCGAACCCGAATCCATACTCGAAAGCGAAACCAATACCGAACCAGAACCCGAACCCGAACCCTAACCCCTAACCCGAACCCGAACCCGAATCCATAACTGAAAGCGAAACCGATACCGAACCCGAACCGTAACTGAAACCGAACCCTACCCGAACCCGAACCCGAACCCTACCCGAACCCGAACCTGAAACCTACCCGAACCAGAACCAGAACCAGAACCCAAACCCCTAACCCGAACCCGAACCCGAAACCCATAATTGTTTGTGCCAATGTAAAGAAAATGCCATACGCTTATCTGTAAGAAACAACAGTGCCCTGGAACAGTCTGAGCCTTAATATCAGCACTGTGCTTTTGGGAGCGGGAGTTAAAGCGGAGGCAAACAGCACTAAGACACATTTGGCAAAAATCGCGTTCCAATGAATAATATTTTCTTCCCTTTCAAACCCAAACGTAAGTGGTTGTGGCCAGATAAATAAATGCCACACCCTTATGTGTAAGAAACAACAGTGCCCAGGAACGGGTTTCTACGTGAAGAAAATATTTCTCGTTGGAACTCCGCTTTTTTACTTTACCTTCCACAACCCCTTGTGATAGGGTTTCCACGTTAAGAAAATAGTTTTCATTGGAAGCCGGTTTTTCCCAAATGTGTCTAAGTGCTGTATTCCTCGGGTTTCACTCATGCTACCAAAAGCACAGTGATGATGTTAGGGCTTAGACTGTTCCTGGGTAATGTTGTTTCTTACACATAAGGGTGTGGCATTTTCTTTACATTGCCACAACCACATATGATAGGGTTTCAACATGAACAAAATATTTTTCGTTGGAAGCGGTTTTTTGTCAAATGTGTCTCAATACCGTGTTGTTTGGGATTAACTAATGCTACCGAAATCACTATGATGATGTGAGGGCTCAGACCGATCCTGGAAACTTGTTTCTTACAGATAAGCGTATGGCATTTTCTTTACATTGGCACAAACAATTATGATAGAGTTTGCAAAAGAGAAAATTTATTTCATTGAAAGGCGGTTTTTGCCAAATTTTCTCAGCTGTTTGCCTCGGTTTTAACTCATGATACCAAAAGAACAGTGATGATCTTAGGGCTCAGACCGTCCATGGGACCAGTTATTTCTTACAAATAAGCATATGGCACATCCTTTAGCTTGCCACAACAAATTAAGATAGAGTTTGCACATCAAGAAATATTTTTCATTTGAACCCGTTTCTGACAAATATGTCTCAGTACTATGTCCTCAGCACTTGGGAGGATGTCTGCACGTGGAGAAAGACTTTTTCGTGGGAAGCCGGCTTTTGTCAAACGGGTCCCAGTGCTGTGCTCCTCTCTTTTCACTCCTGCTGCCAGAAGCCCAGTGAGGATGGGAGGGCTTAGAACATGGCTCTTCCAGAGTCGTGGATGGCATTTGCTTTACCTTGCCACAACCACTTGTGAGAGGGTCTGCACCTCAGGAAAACTGTTTCCGTGGGAAGCCGGCTTTTGGCCAAACGGGTCTCAGGGCCGTGGGCCTCGGGTGTCCCTCCGGCTCCCCAAAGCACAGAGATGAGGTGAGGGGCTTAGACAATGCCTGGGCCATGTTGTCTCTTCCACCTTGGTGTGTGGCATTTTGTTGACCTGGCTACCCCCACTTGGGATAGGTTTTCCACAGCAAGACCATATTGTTCGTCGGAAGGCGTTTGGGCCCCAGGGGTCTCCGGGCTGTGTTCGTTGGGGTTGAACTCCTGCTAGCAAAACCGCCGGGATGAGGGAAGGGCTCAGACTGTGCCTGGGCCCTGTGGTCTCTTCCAGGTCAGTGTATGGCATTTCCTTCACCCTGCCACAGGCACTGGGGAGCATGTCTGGACGGGGAGAAGGACTTCCTCGTTGGAAGCCGGTTTCTGTCAAAGAGTCCCAGTGCTGTGTTCCTCTCTTTTCACTCCTGCTGCCAGAAGCCCAGGGAGGATGGGAGGGCTTAGAACATGGCTGGGCACGGTGGTTTCTTCCAGAGAAGTGGAGGGCATTTGCATTACCTTGCCACAACCACTTGGGATAGGGTGTGCACCTCAGGAAAACTGTTTCCGTGGGAAGCGGGCTTTCTGAAAACGGGCCTCAGGGCCGTGGGCCTTGGGGGTCCCTCCAGCTCCCCAAAGCACAGGGACGAAGTGAGGGGCTTACACCATGCCTGGGCCATGTTGTTTCTTCCACCTGGGTGTGTGGCATTTTGTTGACCTGGCTACCCCCACTTGGGATAGGTTTTCCACAGCAAGAGCATATTGTTCGCCGGAAGCCGTTTGGGCTCCAGCGGCTGTCCGGGCTGTGTTCGTTGGGGTTGAACTCCTGCTAGCAAAACCGCCGGGATGAGGGAAAGGCTCAGACTGTGCCTGGGCCCTGTGGTCTCTTCCAGGTCAGTGTATGGCATTTCCTTCACCTTGCCACAGGCACTGGGGAGCATGTCTGCCCGTGGTGAAGGACTTCCTCGTGGGAAGACGGTTTCTGTCAAACGGGTCCCAGTGCTGTGCTCCTCTCTTTTCACTCCTGCTGCCAGAAGCCCAAGGAGGAGGGGAGGGCTTAGAACATGGCTGGGCACTGGGGTTTCTTCCAGAGAAGGAGATGGCATTTTTTTCCCTTGCTACCACCCCTTGGGATAGGGTCTGCACCTCAGGGAAGATTTTCCATGGTAGGCCGTCTTTCTGCCCAACGGGCCTCAGGGCCGTGTGCCTCGGGGGTCCCTCCGGCTTCCCAAAGCACAGAGACGAGGTAGGGGCTTAGACCATGCTTGGGCCATGTTGTCTCTTCCACCTGGGTGTGTGGCATTTTGTTGACCTGGCTACACCCACTTCGGATAGGTTTTCCACAGCAAGAGCATATTGTTCGTCGGAAGCCGTCTGGGCCCCAGCGGGTCTCCGGGCTGTGTTCGTTGGGGTTGAACTCCTGCTAGCAAAACTGCCGGGATGAGGCAAAGGCTCAGACTGTGCCTGGGCCCTGTGGCCTCTTCCAGGTCGGTGTATGGCATTTCCTTCACCTTGCCACAGGCACTGGGGAGCATGTGTGCACGTGGTGAAGGACTTCCTCGTGGGAAGCCGGTTTCTGTCAAAAGGTCCCAGTGCTGTGTTCCTCTCTTTTCACTCCTGCTGCCAGAAGCCCAGGGAGGAGGGGAGGGCTTAGAACATGGGTGGGCAGTGTGGTTTCTTCCAGAGAAGTGGATGGCATTTCTTTACCTTGCCACAACCACTTGTGAGAGGGTCTGCACCTCAGGAAAACTGTTTCCGTGGGAAGCCGGCTTTTGGCCAAACGGGTCTCAGGCCCGTGGGCCTCGGGTGTCCCTCCGGCTCCCCAAAGCACAGGGACGAGGTGAGGGGCTTAGACCATGCCTGGGCAATGTTGTTTCTTACACCTGGGTGTGTTGCATTTTGTTTACCTGGCTACCCCTATTTGGGATAGGTTTTCCACAGCAAGAGCATACTGCTCATCGGAAGCCGTTTTTGCCCCAGGGGTCTCCGGGCTGTGTTCGTTGGGGTTGACTCCTGCTAGCAAAACCGCCGGGATGAGGGAAGGGCTCAGACTGTGCCTGGGCCCTGTGGTCTCTTCCAGGTCAGTGTATGGCATTTCCTTCACCTTGCCACAGGCACCTGGGAGCATGTCTGCACGTGGAGAAAGACTTTCCCGTGGGAAGCCGGTTTTTGTCAAACGGGTCCCAGGGCTGTGCTCCTCTCTTTTCACTCCGGCTGTCATAAGCCCAGTGAGGATGGGAGGGCTTAGAACATGGATGGGCAATGTGGTTTCTTCCAGAGACGTGGATGGCATTTGCTTTACCTTGCCACAACTACTTGGGAGAGGGTCTGCACCTCAGGAAAACTGTTTCCGTGGAAACCCGGCTTTTGGCCAAACAGGTCTCAGGCCCGTGGGCCTCGGGTGTCCCTCCAGCTCCCGAAAGCACAGGGACGAGGTGAGGGGCTTAGACCATGCCTGGGCAATGTTGTTTCTTACCCCTGGGTGTGTGGCATTTTGTTTACCTGGCTACCCCCACTGGGATAGGTTTTCCACAGCAAGAGCATATTGCTCGTCGGAAGCCGTTTTTGCCCCAGTGGTCTCCGGGCTGTGTTCCTTGGGGTTGAACTCCTGCTAGCAAAACCGCCGGGATGAGGGAAAGGCTCAGACTGTGCCTGGGCCCTGTGGTCTCTTCCAGGTCAGTGTATGGCATTTCCTTCACCTTGCCACAGGCACTGGGAAGCATGTCTGCAAGTGGAGAAGGACTTCCTCATGGGAAGCCGGTTTCTGTCAAAGGGTCCCAGTGCTGTGCTCCTCTCTTTTCTCTCCTGCTGGCAGAAGCCCAGGGAGGAGTGGAGGGCTTAGATCATGGCTGGGCACTGGGGTTTCTTCCAGAGAAGGGGATGGCATTTGCTTTCCCTTGCCACCACCCCTTGGGATAGGGTCTGCACCTCAGGAAAGCTGTTTCCTTGGGAAGCCGGCTGTCTGCCCAACGGGCCTCAGGGCCGTGGGCCTCGGGGGTCCCTCCGGCTCCCAAAAGCACAGGGACGAGGTGAGGGGCTTAGACCATGCCTGGGCCATGTTTTTTCTTCCACCTGGGTGTGTGGCATTTTGTTGACCTGACTACCCCCACTTGGGATAGATTTTCCACAGCAAGAGCATATTGTTCCTCGGAAGCCGTTTGGGCCCCAGGGGGTCTCCGGGCTGTGTTCCTTGGGGTTGAACTCCTGCTAGCAAAACCGCCGGGATGAGGGAAGGGCTCAGACTGTGCCTGGCCCCTGTGGTCTCTTCCAGGTCAGTGTATGGTATTTCCTTCACCTTGCCACAGGCACTGGGGAGCATGTCTGCACGTCGAGAAGGACTTCCTCGGAGGAAGCCGGTTTCTGTCAAAGGGGTCCCAGTGCTGTGTTCCTCTCTTTTCACTCCTGCTGCCAGAAGCCCAGGGAGGAGGGGTGGGCTTAGAACATGGCTGGGCACTGGGGTTTGTTCCAGAGAAGGAGATGGCATTTTTTTCCCTTGCCACCACCGCTTGGGATAGGGTCTGCACCTCAGGAAAGCTTTTCCGTGGTAGGCCGGCTTTCTGCCCAACGGGCCTCAGGGCCGTGTGCCTTGGGGGTCCCTCCTGTTCCCCAAAGCACAGAGACAATGTAGGGGCTTAGACCATGCTTGGGCCATGTTGTCTCTTCCACCTTGGTGTGTGGCATTTTGTTGACCTGGCTATACCCACTTGGGATAGGTTTTCCACAGCAAGAGCATATTGTTCGTCGGAAGCCGTTTGGGCCCCAGCGGGTCTCCGGGCTGTGTTCGTTGGGGTTGAACTCCTGGTAGCAAAACCGCCGGGATGAGGGAAAGGCTCAGACTGTGCCTGGGCCCTGTGGCCTCTTCCAGATCAGTGTATGGCATTTCCTTCACCTTGCCACAGTCACTGGGGAGCAGTCTGCACGTGGAGGAGGACTTCCTCGGGGGAAGCCGGTTTCTGTCAAAGGGTCCCAGTGCTGTCCTTCTCTCTTTTCACTCCTGGTGCTAAAGCCCAGGGAGGAGGGGAGGGCTTAGAACATGGCTGGGCACTGGGGTTTCTTCCAGAGAAGGAGATGGCATTTTTTTCCCTTGCCACCACCCCTTTGGATAGGGTCTGCACCTCAGGAAAGCTGTTTCCGTGGGAAGCCGGCTTTTTGCAAAGGGGTCTCAGGGCCGTGGGCCTCGGCTGTCCCTCCGGCTCCCCAAAGCACAGGGACGAGGTGAGGGGCTTAGACCGTGCCTGGGCAATGTTGTTTCTTACAACTGGGTGTGTGGCATTTTATTGACTTGGCTACCCCCACTTGGGATAGGTTTTCAACAGCAAGCGCCTTCGTTCGTCGGAAGCCGTTTTTGCCTCAGGGGTCTCCGGGCTGTGTTCCTTGGGGTTGAACTCCTGCTAGCAAAACCGCCGGGATGAGGGAAGGGTTCAGACTGTGCCTGGGCCCTGTGGTCTCTTCCAGGTCAGTGTATGGCATTTCCTTCCCCTTGCCTCAGGCACCTGGGAGCATGTCTGCACGTGGAGAAAGACTTTCCCGTGGGAAGCCGGTTTTTGTCAAACGGGTCCCAGTGCTCTGCTCCTCTCTTTTCACTCCTGCTGCCAGAAGCCCAGGGAGGATGGGAGGGCTTAGAACATGGCTGGGCACTGTCGTTTCTTCCAGAGAAGTGGAGGGCATTTGCTTTACCTTGCCACAACCACTTGTGAGAGGGTCTGCACCTCAGGAAAACTGTTTCCGTGGGAAGCCGGCTTTTTGCAAAGGGGTCTCAAGGCCGTGGGCCTCGGCTGTCCCTCCGGCTCCCCAAAGCACAGGGACGAGGTGAGGGGCTTAGACCATGCCTGGGCCATGTTGTTTCTTCCACCTGGGTGTGTGGCATTTTGTTGACCAGGCTAACCCCACTTGGGATAGGTTTTCCACAGCAAGAACATACTGATCATCGGAAGCCGTTTTTGCCCCAAGGGTCTCCGGGCTGAGTTCGTTGGGGTTGACTCCTGCTAGCAAAACCGCCGGGATGAGGGAAGGGCTCAGACTGTGCCTGGGCCCTGTGGTCTCTTCCAGGTCAGTGTATGGCATTTCCTTCACCTTGCCACAGGCACTTGGGAGATGTCTGCACGTGGAGAAAGACTTTCCCGTGGGAAGCCGGTTTTTGTCAAACGGGTCCCAGTGCTGTGCTCCTCTCTTTTCACTCCGGTTGTCAGAAGCCCAGTGAGGATGGGAGGGCTTAGAACATGGATGGGCACTGTGGTTTCTTCCAGAGACGTGGATGGCATTTGCTTTACCTACCTTGCCACAACTACTTGGGAGAGGGTCTGCACCTCAGGAAACTGTTTCCGTGGAAAGCCGGCTTTTGGCCAAACAGGTCTCAGGCCCGTGGGCCTCGGGTCTCCCTCCGGCTCCCCAAAGCACAGGGACGAGGTGAGGGGCTTAGACCATGCCTGGGCAATGTTGTTTCTTACCCCTGGGTGTGTGGCATTTTGTTTACCTGGCTACCCCCACTGGGATAGGTTTTCCACAGCAAGAGCATATTGCTCGTCGGAAGCCGTTTTTGCCCCAGGGGTCTCCGGGCTGTGTTCGTTGGGGTTGAACTTCTGCTAGCAAAACCGCCGGGATGAGGGAAGGGCTCAGACTGTGCCTGGCCCTGTGGTCTCTTACAGGTCAGTGTATGGCATTTCCTCCACATTGCGACAAGCACTTGTTAGCATGTCTGCACGAGGAGAAAGACTTTCCCGTGGGAAGCCGGTTTCTGTCAAACGGGTCCCAGTGCTCTGCTCCTCTCTTTTCACTCCTGCTGCCAGAAGCCCAGGGAGGATGGGAGGGCTTAGAACATGGCTGGGCACTGGGGTTTCTTCCAGAGAAGTGGAGGGCATTTGCATTACCTTGCCAAAACCCCTTGGGATAGGGTGTGCACCTCAGGAAAACTGTTTCCGTGGGAAGCCGGCTTTTTGCAAAGGGGTCTCAGGGCCGTGGGGCTCGGCTGTCCCTCCGGCTCCCCAAAGCACAGGGACGAGGTGAGGGGCTTAGACCGTGCCTGGGAAATGTTGTTTCTTACACCTGGGTGTGTGGCATTTCGTTGACCTGGCTACCCCCACTTGGGATAGGTTTTCCACAGCAAGCACCTCTTGTTCGTCGGAAGCCGTTTTTGCCTCAGGGTCTCCGGGCTGTGTTCGTTGGGGTTGAACTCCCGCTAGCAAAACCGCCGGGATGAGGGAAGGGTTCAGACTGTGCCTGGGCACTGTGGTCTCTTCCAGGTCAGTGTATGGCATTTCTTTCACCTTGCCACAGGCACTGGGGAGCATGTCTGCACGTGGAGAAGGACTTTCTCGTGGGAAGCCGGTTTCTGTCAAACGGGTCCCAGTGCTCTGCTCCTCTCTTTTCACTCCTGCTGCCAGAAGCCCAGGGAGGATGGGAGGGCTTAGAACATGGCTGGGCACTGTGGTTTCTTCCAGAGAAGTGGAGGGCATTTGCATTACCTTGCCACAACCACTTGGGATAGGGTCTGCACCTGAAGAAAACTGTTTCCGTGGGAAGCCGGCTTTTTGCAAAGGGGTCTCAGGGCCGTGGGCCTCGGCTGTCCCTCCGGCTCCCCAAAGCACAGGGACGAGGTGAGGGGCTTAGACCGTGCCTGGGCAATGTTGTTTCTTACAACTGGGTGTGTGGCATTTTATTGACTTGGCTACCCCCACTTGGGATAGGTTTTCAACAGCAAGCGCCTTCGTTCGTCGGAAGCCGTTTTTGCCTCAGGGGTCTCCGGGCTGTGTTCCTTGGGGTTGAACTCCTGCTAGCAAAACCGCCGGGATGAGAGAAGGGTTCAGACTGTGCCTGGGCCCTGTGGTCTCTTCCAGGTCAGTGTATGGCATTTCCTTCCCCTTGCCTCAGGCACCTGGGAGCATGTCTGCACGTGGAGAAAGACTTTCCCGTGGGAAGCCGGTTTTTGTCAAACGGGTCCCAGTGCTCTGCTCCTCTCTTTTCACTCCTGCTGCCAGAAGCCCAGGGAGGATGGGAGGGCTTAGAACATGGCTGGGCACTGTCGTTTCTTCCAGAGAAGTGGAGGGCATTTGCTTTACCTTGCCACAACCACTTGTGAGAGGGTCTGCACCTCAGGAAAACTGTTTCCGTGGGAAGCCGGCTTTTTGCAAAGGGGTCTCAAGGCCGTGGGCCTCGGCTGTCCCTCCGGCTCCCCAAAGCACAGGGACGAGGTGAGGGGCTTAGACCATGCCTGGGCCATGTTGTTTCTTCCACCTGGGTGTGTGGCATTTTGTTGACCAGGCTAACCCCACTTGGGATAGGTTTTCCACAGCAAGAACATACTGATCATCGGAAGCCGTTTTTGCCCCAAGGGTCTCCGGGCTGTGTTCGTTGGGGTTGACTCCTGCTAGCAAAACCGCCGGGATGAGGGAAGGGCTCAGACTGTGCCTGGGCCCTGTGGTCTCTTCCAGGTCAGTGTATGGCATTTCCTTCACCTTGCCACAGGCACTTGGGAGCATGTCTGCACGTGGAGAAAGACTTTCCCGTGGGAAGCCGGTTTTTGTCAAACGGGTCCCAGTGCTGTGCTCCTCTCTTTTCACTCCGGTTGTCAGAAGCCCAGTGAGGATGGGAGGGCTTAGAACATGGATGGGCACTGTGGTTTCTTCCAGAGACGTGGATGGCATTTGCTTTACCTACCTTGCCACAACTACTTGGGAGAGGGTCTGCACCTCAGGAAACTGTTTCCGTGGAAAGCCGGCTTTTGGCCAAACAGGTCTCAGGCCCGTGGGCCTCGGGTCTCCCTCCGGCTCCCCAAAGCACAGGGACGAGGTGAGGGGCTTAGACCATGCCTGGGCAATGTTGTTTCTTACCCCTGGGTGTGTGGCATTTTGTTTACCTGGCTACCCCCACTGGGATAGGTTTTCCACAGCAAGAGCATATTGCTCGTCGGAAGGCGTTTTTGCCCCAGGGGTCTCCGGGCTGTGTTCGTTGGGGTTGAACTTCTGCTAGCAAAACCGCCGGGATGAGGGAAGGGCTCAGACTGTGCCTGGCCCTGTGGTCTCTTACAGGTCAGTGTATGGCATTTCCTCCACATTGCGACAAGCACTTGTTAGCATGTCTGCACGAGGAGAAAGACTTTCCCGTGGGAAGCCGGTTTCTGTCAAACGGGTCCCAGTGCTCTGCTCCTCTCTTTTCACTCCTGCTGCCAGAAGCCCAGGGAGGATGGGAGGGCTTAGAACATGGCTGGGCACTGTGGTTTCTTCCAGAGAAGTGGAGGGCATTTGCATTACCTTGCCAAAACCCCTTGGGATAGGGTGTGCACCTCAGGAAAACTGTTTCCGTGGGAAGCCGGCTTTTTGCAAAGGGGTCTCAGGGCCGTGGGGCTCGGCTGTCCCTCCGGCTCCCCAAAGCACAGGGACGAGGTGAGGGGCTTAGACCGTGCCTGGGAAATGTTGTTTCTTACACCTGGGTGTGTGGCATTTCGTTGACCTGGCTACCCCCACTTGGGATAGGTTTTCCACAGCAAGCACCTCTTGTTCATCGGAAGCCGTTTTTGCCTCAGGGTCTCCGGGCTGTGTTCGTTGGGGTTGAACTCCCGCTAGCAAAACCGCCGGGATGAGGGAAGGGTTCAGACTGTGCCTGGGCACTGTGGTCTCTTCCAGGTCAGTGTATGGCATTTCTTTCACCTTGCCACAGGCACTGGGGAGCATGTCTGCACGTGGAGAAGGACTTTCTCGTGGGAAGCCAGTTTCTGTCAAACGGGTCCCAGTGCTCTGCTCCTCTCTTTTCACTCCTGCTGCCAGAAGCCCAGGGAGGATGGGAGGGCTTAGAACATGGCTGGGCACTGTGGTTTCTTCCAGAGAAGTGGAGGGCATTTGCATTACCTTGCCACAACCACTTGGGATAGGGTCAGCACCTGAAGAAAACTGTTTCCGTGGGAAGCCGGCTTTTTGCAAAGGGGTCTCAGGGCCGTGGTCCTCGGGTGTCCCTCCGGCTCCCCAAAGCACAGGGACGAGGTGAGGGGCTTAGACCATGCCTGGGCCATGTTGTTTCTTCCACCTGGGTGTGTGGCATTTTGTTGACCAGGCTAACCCCACTTGGGATAGGTTTTCCACAGCAAGAACATACTGATCATCGGAAGCCGTTTTTGCCCCAAGGGTCTCCGGGCTGTGTTCGTTGGGGTTGACTCCTGCTAGCAAAACCGCCGGGATGAGGGAAGGGCTCAGACTGTGCCTGGGCCCTGTGGTCTCTTCCAGGTCAGTGTATGGCATTTCCTTCACCTTGCCACAGGCACTTGGGAGCATGTCTGCACGTGGAGAAAGACTTTCCCGTGGGAAGCCGGTTTTTGTCAAACGGGTCCCAGTGCTGTGCTCCTCTCTTTTCACTCCGGTTGTCAGAAGCCCAGTGAGGATGGGAGGGCTTAGAACATGGATGGGCACTGTGGTTTCTTCCAGAGACGTGGATGGCATTTGCTTTACCTACCTTGCCACAACTACTTGGGAGAGGGTCTGCACCTCAGGAAACTGTTTCCGTGGAAAGCCGGCTTTTGGCCAAACAGGTCTCAGGCCCGTGGGCCTCGGGTCTCCCTCCGGCTCCCCAAAGCACAGGGACGAGGTGAGGGGCTTAGACCATGCCTGGGCAATGTTGTTTCTTACCCCTGGGTGTGTGGCATTTTGTTTACCTGGCTACCCCCACTGGGATAGGTTTTCCACAGCAAGAGCATATTGCTCGTCGGAAGGCGTTTTTGCCCCAGGGGTCTCCGGGCTGTGTTCGTTGGGGTTGAACTTCTGCTAGCAAAACCGCCGGGATGAGGGAAGGGCTCAGACTGTGCCTGGCCCTGTGGTCTCTTACAGGTCAGTGTATGGCATTTCCTCCACATTGCGACAAGCACTTGTTAGCATGTCTGCACGAGGAGAAAGACTTTCCCGTGGGAAGCCGGTTTCTGTCAAACGGGTCCCAGTGCTCTGCTCCTCTCTTTTCACTCCTGCTGCCAGAAGCCCAGGGAGGATGGGAGGGCTTAGAACATGGCTGGGCACTGTGGTTTCTTCCAGAGAAGTGGAGGGCATTTGCATTACCTTGCCAAAACCCCTTGGGATAGGGTGTGCACCTCAGGAAAACTGTTTCCGTGGGAAGCCGGCTTTTTGCAAAGGGGTCTCAGGGCCGTGGGGCTCGGCTGTCCCTCCGGCTCCCCAAAGCACAGGGACGAGGTGAGGGGCTTAGACCGTGCCTGGGAAATGTTGTTTCTTACACCTGGGTGTGTGGCATTTCGTTGACCTGGCTACCCCCACTTGGGATAGGTTTTCCACAGCAAGCACCTCTTGTTCATCGGAAGCCGTTTTTGCCTCAGGGTCTCCGGGCTGTGTTCGTTGGGGTTGAACTCCCGCTAGCAAAACCGCCGGGATGAGGGAAGGGTTCAGACTGTGCCTGGGCACTGTGGTCTCTTCCAGGTCAGTGTATGGCATTTCTTTCACCTTGCCACAGGCACTGGGGAGCATGTCTGCACGTGGAGAAGGACTTTCTCGTGGGAAGCCGGTTTCTGTCAAACGGGTCCCAGTGCTCTGCTCCTCTCTTTTCACTCCTGCTGCCAGAAGCCCAGGGAGGATGGGAGGGCTTAGAACATGGCTGGGCACTGTGGTTTCTTCCAGAGAAGTGGAGGGCATTTGCATTACCTTGCCACAACCACTTGGGATAGGGTCAGCACCTGAAGAAAACTGTTTCCGTGGGAAGCCGGCTTTTTGCAAAGGGGTCTCAGGGCCGTGGTCCTCGGGTGTCCCTCCGGCTCCCCAAAGCACAGGGACGAGGTGAGGGACTTAGACCATGCCTGGGCAATGTTGTTTCTTACCCCTGGGTGTGTGGCATTTTGTTTACCTGGCTGCCCCCACTGGGATAGGTTTTCCACAGCAAGAGCTTATTGTTCGTCGGAAGCCGTTTTTGCCCCAGGGGTCTCCGGGCTGTGTTCGTTGGGGTTGAACTTCTGCTAGCAAAAGCGCCGGGATGAGGGAAGAGCTCAGACGGTGCCTGGGCACTGTGGTCTCTTACCTGACCCGTACCCTAACTGGAACCCAAACCCTATACCCTGACCCAGACCCTTAGCCTGATCCTGACCATTACCCTGACCCTAACCCTAACCCTAACCCTAACCAGAACACTAGCCCTAACCCGAACCCTAACACTAATCCTAACCCTAACCCGAAACATAACCCTAACCCTAACCCTACCACGAAAACTAACCCTAACCCTAAACCTAACCCTAAGCGTAACGTGAACCCTAACCCGAACCCTAACCCTATACCGAATCCTAACCCGAACCCTAACCCTAACCCTAACCCTAACCCCTAACCTGACCCCAAACTCGAACACTAACCCTAACCTAACCCTAAACCTAACCCTAACCTGAACCCTAACCCGAACACCAATTCTAACCCTAACCCTAACCCTAACCCTAACCCTCACCCTAACCCGAACCCTAACCCTAACCCTAAACCTCAGCCTAACCCTAACCGTACCCGAACCCTAAACCTAAAACAAACCCTAACCGTAAACCTAACCCTAACCTGAAGCCGAACCCTAACCCTAACCCTACCCGAACCCTAACCCTAAACCAAACCCTAAACCTAAACCTAACCCGAACCCTAACCCTAACCCTCACCCGAAACCTACCCCAAACCCTAACCCTAACCCTAACCCTAACATGAACAGAAACCCGAATCCTAACCCTAACCCTAACCCTAACACGAACACTAAACCTAACCCTAACCCTAACCCTAACCCGAACCCTAACCCTAACCCTAACCCTAACCCTAACCCTAACCCTAACCCTAACCTTAACCCGAAACCGAACGCTAACCGAAACCTGACCCGAACCAGAACACTAAACCTGACGCGAATTTGAACCCAAAACCTAACCTGAACCCGAACCCCGAACCCGAACCCCTAACCCTAACCCTAACCCTAACCCTACAAGAACCCTAACCCTAACCCTAAAACTAACCCAAACCCTGGCCCTAACTCAAACCCTAACCCGAACCCTAACCCTAACCCTAACCCTAACTCAAACCCTAACCCGAACCCTAACCCTAACCCGAACCCGAACCCTTCCCTAACCCTAACCCATACCCGAACCCTAACCCTAACCCTCCCCGAACCCTAACCCTAACCCAAACCCTAACCCTAACCCGAACCCTAACCCTAACCCTAACCCTGACACTGACCCTGACCCTAAACCTTAAACCCTGACACTGACCCTGACCCTCACCCTAACCCGAACCCTGACCCGAACCTGAACACTAACCCTGACGCGAACATCAACCCGAAACCTAACCCGAATCCTAACCCGAACCCTAACCCTAACCCTAACCCTAACCCTCACCCGAACCCTAACACGAACGCTAACCCTAACCCTGACTGTAACAATAACATTAAACTTAACGCTAACGCGAATCTGAGCCCTAACTCTAACCCTAACCCTATCCGAACCCTAACCCTAACCCAAACCCTAACCGTAACCCTAACCCAAACGCTAACCCTAACCCGAATCGTAACCCTAACCCTAACCGTAACCCTAACCCTAACCCTAACCCTAACCCTAACACTAACCCTAACCATAACCCGAACCCTAACCCTAACCCGACCCTAACCATAACCCTGTCCCTAACCGGAAACCTAACCCTAACCCTAACCCGAACCCGAAACCGAACCCTAACCCTAACCCAAACCCTAACCCTAAACCGAACCCGAAACCTAACCCTAACCCTAACTCTAACCCTGATCCGAACCCTAACCCTAAACCTAACATGAACCCTAACTCTAAACCTAACCCGAACCCGAAGCCAAACACTAAGCATAACCCAAACGATACCCGAACCCGAACCCTAAACCAAAACCGATCCCGCACCCTAACCCTAACCCGAAACCTAACCCTAACCCTAACCATAACTGGAACCCTAACCCTGACTCGAACCCTAATGCTAACCCTATCCCTAACCTGAAACCTAATCTTAACCCTAACCCGAACCCTAACCCTAACCCTAACCGTACCCCTAACCCGAATGCTAACCCTAACCCGAACCCTAACCCTAAGCCAACCCTAACCCTAACCCTATCCCTAACCGGAAACCTAACCCTAACCCTAACCCGAACCCTAACCCTAACCCTAACCCTAACCCTAACCCTAAACCTAACCCTAACCCTAACTCTAATCCTAACCCGAACCCAAAGCCAAACACTAACCATAACCCAAACGATACCCGAACCCGAACCCTAAACCAAAACCGATCCCGCAACCTAACCCTAACCCGAAACCTAACCCTAACCCTAACCCTAACCCTATCCCTAACCGGAAACCTAACCCTAACCCTAACCCGAACCCTAACCCTAACCTAACCCAAAACCGAACCCGAACCCTAACCCTAACCGTAACCCTAACCCTAACCATAACCCGAACCCGAAACCTAACCCTAACCCTAACCCTAACCCTAACCCTAACGCTACCCGAACCCTAACCCTAAACCAAACCCTAACCCTAAGCCTAACCCTAACCCTAACCCTAACTCAAACCCTAACCCGAACCCTAACCCGAACCCTAACCCTAACCCTAACCCTAACTTAACCCTAACCCGAACCCGAACGGTAACCCTAACCCTAACCCGTACCCTAACCCGAACCCGAACCCTTACCCGAACCCTAACCCTAAACTGAACCGTATCCCTAACCCGAACCCTAGTCCTAAACCGAACGCTAACCCTAACCTGAACCCTAAAAGGACCCTAAACCTAACCCTAACCCTCAGCCTAACCCGAATCCGAATTCTAACCCTAACTTAACCCTTACCCTAACCCTAACCCGAACACTAACCCTGACGTGAACTTGAACCCGAACCCTAACCTTAAACCAAACCCTAACCCTAACACTAACCCTCAGCCTAACCCGAACCCTAACCCTAACCATAACCCTAACCCTAAACCTCAGCCTAACCCTAACCCTAAACCTAACCCTAACCCGAACACAAACCCTAACCCTAAGCCTAAACCGAACCCGAACCCTAACCCTAACCCTAATCCTAACCCTGAACCTAACCCTAACCCCAAACCCTAAAACCTGACCCTGACCCTAACCCTAACCATGACCCTCACCCTAAACCTAACGCTGACCCTGACACTGACCCTAATCCCTAAACCCTGACCCTGATCCTAACCCTAACCCGAACCCTAACCCTAACCAGAACCCTAACCCTAAGCTGAAACCTAACCCTAACCCGAACCCTAACCGTCACCCTAACCCTAACCCTAAAACTAACCCGACCCTAACCCTAACCCTAACCCGAAACCTAACCATAACCCGTACCGTAACCCGAACCCGAACCCGAACCCTTACCCGAATCCTAACCCTAAGCCGAACCCTAACCCGAACACTAACCCTAACCCCATCCCTAACCCGAACCGGAACCCGACGCGAACTGTCAACCGAACACGAACCCTAACCCTGACACTGACCCTGACCCTGATCCTGACCATGACCCTGACCCTAATCCTAACCCTAAACCCTAATACCTGACCCTGACCCCAAACCTAACCCTGACCCTGACCCTGACCCTACCCTAACCCGAACCCTGACCGGAACCCAAACCCTAACCCTGACATGAATCTGAACCCGAACCCTAACCCTAACCCGAACCCGAATCCCTAACACGAACCCAAACCCGAACCCCTAACCCGAACCCTAACCCGAACCCGAACCCTAGCCCTAACCCGAACCCTAACCCGAACCCGAATCCTAACCAGAACTCTAACCCTAACCCTAACCATACCCGAAATATAACCCTAAACCTAACCCTAACCCGAACCCTAACCCTAACCCGTACCCTAACACGAACCCTAACCCAAAACCTAACCCTAACAGTAACCCTAACCCTAACCCTCTCCTAATCCTAACCCTTACCCTAACCCTTACTCGAACCCGAACCTGAAACGTAACCCGAACCCTAAACCTAACACTAACCCTAACCCTCAGCCTAACACGAACCTGAACCCGAATCCTAACCGTAACCCTACTCGAAACAGAACCCTAACCCTAACCCTAACCCTAAACCGAACCATAACCCTAACCAGAACCCTAGCCCTAACCCGAACCCTAACCTTAATCCTAACCCTAACACGAAACCTAACCCTAACCCTAACCCGAACCCTAACCTTAACATGAACCTGAACCCGAAACCTAACCCTAACCCTAACCCTAACACGAAAACTAACCCTAACCCTAACCCTAACCCGAACCCGAACCCTATCCCTAACCCTAAACTTAAACCCTAAAACCTCACCGTGACCCTAACACTAACCCTGATCCTGACCATGAACCTGACCCTGACCCTAGACCCTAAACCCTGACGCTGACCCTGACCTAACCCAAACCCAAAACCTGACCTGAACCCTAACCCTAACCCTAACCCTAACCCTAACCCTACCCGAACCCTAACCCTAAAACAAACCCTAACCGTAAACCTAACCCTAACCTGAAGCCGAACCCTAACCCTAACCCTACCCGAACCCTAACCCTAAACCAAACCCTAAACCTAACCATAACCCTACCCGAACCCTAACCCTAAACCAAACCCTAAACCTAAACCTAACCCGAACCCTAACCCTAACCCTCACCCGAATCCTAACCTAAATCCTAACCCTAACCCTAACCCTAACATGAAAAGAAACCCGAAACCTAACCCTAACCCTAACCCTAACACGAACACTAAACCTAACCCTAACCCTAACCATAACGTGAACCCTAACCCTAACCCTAACCCGAACCCGAACCCTAACCCTAACCCGAACCCTCACCCTAACCCGAACTCTAACCCTAACCATAACCCCAACCCAAAACGTAACCCTAACCCTAACCCTAACCCGAAACCTAACCCTAACCCGAACACTAACCCTAACCCTAATCTTCAGCCGAACCCGAACCCGAACCCTAACGCTAACCCTACCTGAACCCTAATCCTAAACCAAACCCTAACCCTAAACCTAACCCTAACCCTAACCCGAACCGTAACCATAACCCTAACCCTAACCTTAACCCGAAACCAAACGCTAACCGAAACCTGACCCGAACCAGAACACTAAACCTGACGCGAATTTGAACCCAAAACCTAACCCGAAACCGAACCCCGAACCCGAACCCCTAACCCTAACCCTAACCCTACAAGAACCCTAACCCTAACCCTAAAACTAACCCGAACCCTGGCCCTAACTCAAACCCTAACCCGAACCCTAACCCTAACCCTAACCCTAACTCAAACCCTAACCCGAACCCTAACCCTAACCCGAACCCGAACCCTTCCCTAACCCTAACCCATACCCGAACCCTAACCCTAACCCTCCCCGAACCCTAACCCTAACCCAAACCCTAACCCTAACCCGAACCCTAACCGTAACCCTAACCCTAACCCGTACCCTCACCCTAACCCTAATCCCTAAACACTGACCTTGACCCTAACCCTAACCCTGACACTGACCCTGACCCTAACCCTAACCCGAACCCTGACCGGAACCTGAAGCCTAACCCTGACGCGAACCTGACCCCGCACCCAAACCCCGAACCTGAACCCGAAACCAAACCCCTAACCCTAAGCCTAACCCTAACCCGAACCCTTACATGAACCCAAACCCTAATGCGAACCCTCACCCGAACCCTAACCCGAACCCTATCCCTAAACCGAACCCGAACCTGACCCGAACCCTAATCACGAAACCTAACCCTGACCCTAACCATGACCCTTCCCTAACCCTCACCCTAAACCCTTAAACCTGACCCTGAACCTAACCTTAAACCTGACCCTGACCCTGACCCTAAACCCTAAACCCTGACACTGACCCTGACCCTCACCCTAACCCGAACCCTGACCCGATCCTGAACACTAACCCTGACGCGAACATCAACCCGAAACCTAACCCGAATCCTAACCCGAACCCTAACCCTAACCCTAACCCTAACCCTAACCCGAACCCTAACACGAACGCTAACCCTAACCCTGACTCTAACACTAACATTAAACTTACCCCTAACCCGAATTTTAGCCCTAACTCTAACCCTAACCCTATCCGAACCCTAACCCTAACCCAAACCCTAACCGTAACCCTAACCCGAAAACTAACCCTAACCCTAACCCTAAACCTAACCCTAACCCTAACCCAACCCCGAACCCAAATCGTAACCCTAACCCTAACCGTAACCCTAACCCTAACCCTAACCATAATCGGAACCCGAACCCTAACCCTAACCCGAACCCTAACCCTAACCCTAACGCGAACCCGAACCCGAATCCAAACCCTAACCCTAACCCAAACCCTAACCCGAACTCTAACCCTAACCCTAACCATAACCCTAACCCTAAACTACCCTAACCCTAACCCGAACCCTAACCCTAACCCTAACCGTAACCCTAACCCAAACGCTAACCCTAACCCGAACCCTAACCCTAACCCTAACCCTAACCCTTAACCGAATCCGAAACCTAACCCTAACCCTAACCCTAACCCTGATCCGAACCCTAACCCTACCCCTAACATGAACCCTAACCCTAACCCGAACCCTAACCCGAAACCGAACCCGAACCCTAACCCTAACCCTAACTCTAACCAGAACCCTAACCCTAACCCTAACCCTTACCCTAACCCTAACCCGAACCCGAACCCGACCCCTAACCCGAAACCGAACCCGAACCCTAACCCTAACCGTAACCCGAACCCTAAACCTAAACCGAAACCTAACCCGAACCCGAACCCGAACCCTAACCCTAACCCAAACCCTAACCCGAAAACGAACCCTAACCCGAACCCTACCCCTAACCCTAACCCTAACCCGAACACTAACCCTAACCTGACCCAAACCCTAACCCTATCCCTAACCTGTAACCTAACACGAACCCTAACCCGAAACCGAACCCGAACCCTAACCCTAACCCGAACCCGAACCCTAACCCTAACCCGAACCCTAACACGAACCCTAACCCGAACCCGAACCCTAAACCGAAACCGAACCCGAACCCTAACCCTAACCCTAACCCGAACCCGAACCCTAACCCTAACCCTGACCCTGACCCTAACCCTAACCCGAACCCGAACCCGACCCCTAACCCGAAACCGAACCCGAACCCTAACCCTAACCCTAACCCGAACCCGAACCCTAACCCTAACCCTGACCCTGACCCTAACCCTAACCCGAACCCGAACCCGACCCCTAACCCGAAACCGAACCCGAACCCTAACCCTAACCCGAACCCGAACCCTAAACCTAACCCGAAACCTAACCCGAACCCGAACCCTAACCCGAACCCGAACCCTAACCCTAACCCAACCCCTAACCCGAAACTGAACCCGAACCCTAACCCTAACCCTAACCCGAAACCTAACCCGAACCCGAACCCTAACCCTATACCGAATCCTAACCCGAACCCTAACCCTAACCCTAACCCTAACCCTAACCCCTAACCTGACCCCAAACTCGAACCCTAACCCTAACCCTAACCCTAAACCTAACCCTAACCCGAACCCTAACCCGAACACCAATTCTAACCCTAACCCTAACCCTAACCCTAACCCTCAGCCTAACCCGAACCCTAACCCTAACCCTAAACCTCAGCCTAACCCTAACCCTACCCGAACCCTAAACCTAAAACAAACCCTAACCGTAAACCTAACCCTAACCTGAAGCCGAACCCTAACCCTAACCCTACCCGAACCCTAACCATAAACCAAACCCTAAACCTAACCCTAACCCTACCCGAACCCTAACCCTAAACCAAACCCTAAACCTAAACCTAACCCGAACCCTAACCCTAACCCTAACCCTAACCCTAACCCTAACCCTAACCCGAACCTTAACCCGAACCCTAACCCTAACCCGAACCCTCACCCTAACCCGAACTCTAACCCTAACCATAACCCCAACCCGAAACCTAACCCTAACAGTAACCCTAACCCGAAACCTAACCCTAACCCGAACACTAACCCTAACCCTAATCCTCACCCTAACCCTAACCCTAACCCTAACCCTAACAGTAACCCTAACCCTCACCCTAAAACTAACCCGAACCCTGGCCCTAACTCAAACCCTAACCCGAACCCTAACCCTAACCCTAACCCTAACTCAAACCCTAACCCGAACCCTAACCCTAACCCGAACCCGAACCCTTCCCTAACCCTAACCCATACCCGAACCCTAACCCTAACCCTCCCCGAACCCTAACCCTAACCCAAACCCTAACCCTAACCCGAACCCTAACCGTAACCCTAACCCTAACCCGTACCCTCACCCTAACCCTAATCCCTAAACACTGACCTTGACCCTAACCCTAACCCTGACACTGACCCTGACCCTAACCCTAACCCGAACCCTGACCGGAACCTGAAGCCTAACCCTGACGCGAACCTGAACCCGAACCCAAACCCCGAACCTGAACCCGAAACCAAACCCCTAACCCTAAGCCTAACCCTAACCCGAACCCTTACATGAACCCAAACCCTAATGCGAACCCTCACCCGAACCCTAACCCGAACCCTATCCCTAAACCGAACCCGAACCTGACCCGAACCCTAATCACGAAACCTAACCCTGACCCTGACCATGACCCTGACCCTAACCCTCACCCTAAACCCTCAAACCTGACCCTGAACCTAACCTTAAACCTGACCCTGACCCTGACCCTAAACCCTAAACCCTGACACTGACCCTGACCCTCACCCTAACCCGAACCCTGACCCGAACCTGAACACTAACCCTGACGCGAACATCAACCCGAAACCTAACCCGAACCCTAACCCGAACCCTAACCCTAACCCGAACCCTAACCCTCACCCGAACCCTAACACGAACGCTAACCCTAACCGTGACTCTAACACTAACATTAAACTTAACCCTAACCCGAATCTGAGCCCTAACCCTAACACTAACCCTGCCCGATCCCTAACCCTAAACCAAACCCTAAACCTAACCCTAACCCTTCCCGAACGCTAACCCTAAACCAAACCCTAACCCTAAACCTAACCCGAACCCTAACCCTAACGCTCACCCGAATCCTAACCTAAACCCTAACCCTAACCCTAACCCTAACATGAACAGAAACCCGAAACCTAACCCTAACCCTAACCCTAACCCGAACCCTAACCCTAACCCGAACCCTCACCCTAACCCGAACTCTAACCCTAACCATAACCCCAACCCAAAACGTAACCCTAACAGTAACCCTAACCCGAAACCTAACCCTAACCCGAACACTAACCCTAACCCTAATCTTCAGCCTAACCCGAACCCGAACCCTAACGCTAACCCTACCTGAACCCTAATCCTAAACCAAACCCTAACCCTAAACCTAACCTTAACCATAACCCGAACCGTAACCATAACCCTAACCCTAACCTTAACCCGAAACCGAACGCTAACCGAAACCTGACCCGAACCAGAACACTAAACCTGACGCGAATTTGAACCCAAAACCTAACCCGAACCCGAACCCCGAACCCGAACCCCTAACCCTAACCCTAACCCTAACCCTACAAGAACCCTAACCCTAACCCTAAAACTAACCCGAACCCTGGCCCTAACTCAAACCCTAACCCGAACCCTAACCCTAACCCTAACCCTAACTCAAACCCTAACCCGAACCCTAACCCTAACCCGAACCCGAACGCTTCCCTAACCCTAACCCATACCCGAACCCTAACACTAACCCTCCCCGAACCCTTACCCTAACCCAAACCCTAACCCTAACCCGAACCCTAACCGTAACCCTAACCCTGACCCTGACCCTGACCCTAAACCCGAAACCCTGACACTGACCCTGACCCTCACCCTAACCCGAACCCTGACCCGAACCTGAACACTAACCCTGACGCGAACATCAACCCGAAACCTAACCCGAATCCTAACCCGAACCCTAACCCTATCCGAACCCTAACCCTAACCCAAACCCTAACCGTAACCCTAACCCAAACGCTAACCCTAACCCGAATCGTAACCCTAACCCTAACCGTAACACTAACCCTAACCCTAACCCTAACACTAACCCTAACCCTAACCCGAACCCTAACCCTAACCCGACCCTAACCATAACCCTATACCTAACCAGAAACCTAACCCTAACCCTAACCCGAACCCGAAACCGAACCCTAACCCTAACCCTAACCCTAACCCTAAACCGAACCCGAAACCTAACCCTAACCCTAACCCTAACCCTGATCCGAACCCTCACCCTAACCCTAACATGAACCCTAACTCTAAACCTAACCCGAACCCGAAGCCAAACACTAACCATAACCCAAACGATACCCGAACCCGAACCCTAAACCAAAACCGATCCCGCACCCTAACCCTAACCCGAAACCTAACCCTAACCCTAACCATAACCGGAACCCTAACCCTGACTCGAACCCTAACGCTAACCCTATCCCTAACCTGAAACCTAATCGTAACCCTAACCCGAACCCTAACCCTAACCCTAACCGTACCCCTAACCCGAATGCTAACCCTAACCCGAACCCTAACCCTAAGCCGACCCTAACCCTAACCCTATCCCTAACCGGAAACCTAACGCTAACCCTAACCCGAACCCTAACCCTAACCCTAACCCTAACCCTAACCCGAACCCTAACCCTAAGCCAACCCTAACCCTAACCCTATCCCTAACCGGAAACCTAACCCTAACCCTAACCCGAACCCTAACCCTAACCCTAACCCTAACCCTAACCCTAATCCGAACACTAACCCTAAACCTAACCCTAACCCTAACTCTAATCCTAACCCGAACCCGAAGCCAAACACTAACCATAACCCAAACGATACCCGAACCCGAACCCTAAACCAAAACCGATCCCGCAACCTAACCCTAACCCGAAACCTAACCCTAACCCTAACCCTAACCCTATCCCTAACCGGAAACCTAACCCTAACCCTAACCCGAACCCTAACCCTAACCTAACCCAAAACCGAACCCGAACCCTAACCCTAACCGTAACCCTAACCCTAACCATAACCCGAACCCGAAACCTAACCCTAACCCTAACCCTAACCCTAACCCTAACGCTACCCGAACCCTAACCCTAAACCAAACCCTAACCCTAAGCCTAACCCTAACCCTAACCCTAACCCTAACTCAAACCCTAACCCGAACCCTAACCCGAACCCTAACCCTAACCCTAACCCTAACTTAACCCTAACCCGAACCCGAACGGTAACCATAACCCTAACCCGTACCCTAAACCGAACCCGAACCCTTACCCGAACCCTAACCCTAAACTGAACCGTAACCCTAACCCGAACCCTAGTCCTAAACCGAACGCTAACCCTAACCTGAACCCTAAAAGGACCCTAAACCTAACCCTAACCCTCAGCCTAACCCGAATCCGAATTCTAACCCTAACTTAACCCTTACCCTAACCCTAACCCGAACACTAACCCTGACGTGAACTTGAACCCGAACCCTAACCTTAAACCAAACCCTAACCCTAACAGTAACCCTCAGCCTAACCCGAACCCTAACCCTAACCATAACCCTAACCCTAAACCTCAGCCTAACCCTAACCCTAAACCTAACCCTAACCCGAACACAAACCCTAACCCTAAGCCTAAACCGAACCCGAACCCTAACCCTAACCCTAATCCTAACCCTGAACCTAACCCTAACCCCAAACCCTAAAACCTGACCCTGACCCTAACCCTAACCATGACCCTCACCCTAAACCTAACGCTGACCCTGACACTGACCCTAATCCCTAAACCCTGACCCTGATCCTAACCCTAACCCGAACCCTAACCCTAACCAGAACCCTAACCCTAAGCTGAAACCTAACCCTAACCCGAACCCTAACCGTAACCCTAACCCTAACCCTAAAACTAACCCGACCCTAACCCTAACCCTAACCCGAACCCTAACCATAACCCGTACCGTAACCCGAACCCGAACCCGAACCCTTACCCGAAACCTAACCCTAAGCCGAACCCTAACCCGAACCCTAACCCTAACCCCATCCCTAACCCGAACCGGAACCCGATGCGAACTGTCAACCGAACACGAACCCTAACCCTGACACTGACCCTGACCCTGATCCTGACCATGACCCTGACCCTAATCCTAACCCTAAACCCTAATACCTGACCCTGACCCCAAACCTAACCCTGACCCTGACCCTGACTCTAAACCCTAAACCCTGACCCTGACCCTGACCCTACCCTAACCCGAACCCTGACCGGAACCCGAACCCTAACCCTGACATGAATCTGAACCCGAACCCTAACCCTAACCCGAACCCGAATCCCTAACACGAACCCAAACCCGAACCCCTAACCCGAACCCTAACCCGAACCCAAACCCTAGCCCTAACCCGAACCCTAACCCGAACCCGAATCCTAACCAGAACTCTAACCCTAACCCTAACCATACCCGAAATATAACCCTAAACCTAACCCTAACCCGAACCCTAACCCTACTCGAACCCTAACCCTAAACCAAACCCTAAACCTAACCATAACCCTACCCGAACCCTAACCCTAAACCAAACCCTAAACCTAAACCTAACCCGAACCCTAACCCTAACCCTCACCCGAATCCTAACCTAAACCCTAACCCTAACCCTAACCCTAACATGAAAAGAAACCCGAAACCTAACCCTAACCCTAACCCTAACACGAACACTAAACCTAACCCTAACCCTAACCATAACGTGAACCCTAACCCTAACCCTAACCCGAACCCTAACCCTAACCCAAACCCTCACCCTAACCCGAACTCTAACCCTAACCATAACCCCAACCCGAAACCTAACCCTAACAGTAACCCTAACCCGAAACCTAACCCTAACCCGAACACTAACCCTAACCCTAATCTTCAGCCTAACCCGAACCCGAACCCTAACGCTAACCCTACCTGAACCCTAATCCTAAACCAAACCCTAACCCTAAACCTAACCCTAACCCTAACCCGAACCGTAACCATAACCCTAACCCTAACCTTAACCCGAAACCGAACGCTAACCGAAACCTGACCCGAACCAGAACACTAAACCTGACGCGAATTTGAACCCAAAACCTAACCCGAACCCGAACCCCGAACCCCAACCCCTAACCCTAACCCTAACCCTACAAGAACCCTAACCCTAACCCTAAAACTAACCCGAACCCTGGCCCTAACTCAAACCCTAACCCGAACCCTAACCCTAACCCTAACCCTAACTCAAACCCTAACCCGAACCCTAACCCTAACCCGAACCCGAACCCTTCCCTAACCCTAACCCATACCCGAACCCTAACCCTAACCCTCCCCGAACCCTAACCCTAACCCAAACCCTAACCCTAACCCGAACCCTAACCGTAACCCTAACCCTAACCCGTACCCTCACCCTAACCCTAATCCCTAAACACTGACCTTGACCCTAACCCTAACCCTGACACTGACCCTGACCCTAACCCTAACCCGAACCCTGACCGGAACCTGAAGCCTAACCCTGACGCGAACCTGAACCCGAACCCAAACCCCGAACCTGAACCCGAAACCAAACCCCTAACCCTAAGCCTAACCCTAACCCGAACCCTTACATGAACCCAGACCCTAATGCGAACCCTCACCCGAACCCTAACCCGAACCCTATCCCTAAACCGAACCCGAACCTGACCCGAACCCTAATCACAAAACCTAACCCTGACCCTGACCATGACCCTTCCCTAACCCTCACCCTAAACCCTTAAACCTGACCCTGACCTTACCTTAAACCTGACCCTGACCCTGACCCTAAACCCTAAACCCTGACACTGACCCTGACCCTCACCCTAACCCGAACCCTGACCCGAACCTGAACACTAACCCTGACGCGAACATCAACCCGAAACGTAACCCGGATCCTAACCCGAACCCTCACCCTAACCCTAACCCTAACCCTAACCCTCAACCGAACCCTAACACGAACGCTAAACCTAACCCTGACTCTAACACTAACATTAAACTTAACCCTAACCCGAATCTGAGCCCTAACTCTAACCCTAACCCTATCCGAACCCTAACCCTAACCCAAACCCTAACCGTAACCCTAACCCGAAAACTAACCCTAACCCTAACCCTAAACCTAACCCTAACCCTAACCCAACCCCGAACCCAAATCGTAACCCTAACCCTAACCGTAACCCTAACCCTAACCCTAACCATAATCGGAACGCGAACCCTAACCCTAACCCAAACCCTAACCCTAACCCTAACGCGAACCCGAACCCGAATCCAAACCCTAACCCTAACCCGAACCCTAACCCGAACTCTAACCCTAACGCTAACCATAACCCTAACCCTAAACTACCCTAACCCTAACCCGAACCCTAACCCTAACCCTAACCGTAACCCTAACCCAAACGCTAACCCTAACCCGAATCGTAACCCTAACCCTAACCGTAACCCTAACCCTAACCCTAACCATAACCCGAACCCGAAACTTAACCCTAACCCGAACCCTAACCCTAAGCCGACCCTAACCCTAACCCTATCCCTAACCGGAAACCTAACCCTAACCCTAACCCGAACCCTAATCCTAACCCTAACCCTAACCCTAACCCTAATCCGAACACTAACCCTAAACCTAACCCTAACCCTAACTCTAAACCTAATCCGAAGCAGAAGCCAAACACTAACCATAACCCAAACGATACCCGAACCCGAACCCTAAACCAAAACCGATCCCGCAACCTAACCCTAACCCGAAACCTAACCCTAACCCTAACCCTAACCCTATCCCTAACCGGAAACCTAACCCTAACCCTAACCCGAACCCTAACCCTAAACCTAACCCAAAACCGAACCTGAACCCTAACCCTAACCGTAACCCTAACCCGAACACTAAACCTAACCCGACCCTAACCCTAACCCTATCCCTAAACTGAAACCTAACCCGAACCCGAACCCGAACCCGAACAATAACCCTAACCCTAACCCTAACCCAAACCCTAACCCTAACACTAACCCAAACCCGAACCCGAACACAAAATCTAACCCTAACCCGAACGCTAACCCAAACCCGAACCCTAACCCAAATCCTAACCCTAAACTTAACCCTAAAACGAACCCGAACCCTAAACCGAACCCTAACCCTAACCCTAACCCTAACCTGAAACCTAACCCTAACCCTAACCCTAACCCTAACCGGAACCCGAACCCTAACCCTAACCCTAACCCTAACCCGAACACTAACCCTAACCTGACCCAAACCCTAACCCTATCCCTAACCTGTAACCTAACACGAACCCTAACCCGAAACCAAACCCGAACCCTAACCCTAACCCGAACCCTAACCCTAACCCAAACCCTAACACGAACCCTAACCCTAACCCGAACCCTAACCCGAACCCGAACCCTAACCCTAACCCAAACCCTAACACGAACCCTAACCCTAACCCGAACCCTAACCCTAACCCTAACCATAACCCTAACCCTAAACTACCCTAACCCTAACCCTAACCCTAACCCTAACCCGAACCCGAACCCTAAACCTAACCCGAAACCTAACCCGAACCCGAACCCTAACCCGAACTCGAACCCTAACCCTAACCCGACCCCTAACCCGAAACCGAACCCGAACCCTAACCCTAACCCTAACCCGAAACCTAACCCGAACCCTAACCCTAACCCTAACCCTAACCCTAACACGAACCCTAACCCTAACCCTAAACCTCAGCCTAACCCTAACCCTACCCGAACCCTAAACCTAAAACAAACCCTAACCGTAAACCTAACCCTAACCTGAAGCCGAACCCTAACCCTAACCCTACCCGAACCCTAACCATAAACCAAACCCTAAACCTAACCCTAACCCTACCCGAACCCTAACCCTAAACCAAACCCTAAACCTAAACCTAACCCGAACCCTAACCCTAACCCTAACCCTAACCCTAACCCTAACCCGAACCTTAACCCGAACCCTAACCCTAACCCGAACCCTCACCCTAACCCGAACTCTAACCCTAACCATAACCCCAACCCGAAACCTAACCCTAACAGTAACCCTAACCCGAAACCTAACCCTAACCCGAACACTAACCCTAACCCTAATCCTCACCCTAACCCTAACCCTAACCCTAACCCTAACAGTAACCCTAACCCTCACCCTAAAACTAACCCGAACCCTGGCCCTAACTCAAACCCTAACCCGAACCCTAACCCTAACCCTAACCCTAACTCAAACCCTAACCCGAACCCTAACCCTAACCCGAACCCGAACCCTTCCCTAACCCTAACCCATACCCGAACCCTAACCCTAACCCTCCCCGAACCCTAACCCTAACCCAAACCCTAACCCTAACCCGAACCCTAACCGTAACCCTAACCCTAACCCGTACCCTCACCCTAACCCTAATCCCTAAACACTGACCTTGACCCTAACCCTAACCCTGACACTGACCCTGACCCTAACCCTAACCCGAACCCTAACCCTGACCATGACCCTGACCCTAACCCTCACCCTAAACCCTCAAACCTGACCCTGAACCTAACCTTAAACCTGACCCTGACCCTGACCCTAAACCCTAAACCCTGACACTGACCCTGACCCTCACCCTAACCCGAACCCTGACCCGAACCTGAACACTAACCCTGACGCGAACATCAACCCGAAACCTAACCCGAACCCTAACCCGAACCCTAACCCTAACCCGAACCCTAACCCTCACCCGAACCCTAACACGAACGCTAACCCTAACCGTGACTCTAACACTAACATTAAACTTAACCCTAACCCGAATCTGAGCCCTAACCCTAACACTAACCCTGCCCGATCCCTAACCCTAAACCAAACCCTAAACCTAACCCTAACCCTTCCCGAACGCTAACCCTAAACCAAACCCTAACCCTAAACCTAACCCGAACCCTAACCCTAACGCTCACCCGAATCCTAACCTAAACCCTAACCCTAACCCTAACCCTAACATGAACAGAAACCCGAAACCTAACCCTAACCCTAAACCTAACCCGAACCCTAACCCTAACCCGAACCCTCACCCTAACCCGAACTCTAACCCTAACCATAACCCCAACCCAAAACGTAACCCTAACAGTAACCCTAACCCGAAACCTAACCCTAACCCGAACACTAACCCTAACCCTAATCTTCAGCCTAACCCGAACCCGAACCCTAACGCTAACCCTACCTGAACCCTAATCCTAAACCAAACCCTAACCCTAAACCTAACCTTAACCATAACCCGAACCGTAACCATAACCCTAACCCTAACCTTAACCCGAAACCGAACGCTAACCGAAACCTGACCCGAACCAGAACACTAAACCTGACGCGAATTTGAACCCAAAACCTAACCCGAACCCGAACCCCGAACCCGAACCCCTAACCCTAACCCTAACCCTAACCCTACAAGAACCCTAACCCTAACCCTAAAACTAACCCGAACCCTGGCCCTAACTCAAACCCTAACCCGAACCCTAACCCTAACCCTAACCCTAACTCAAACCCTAACCCGAACCCTAACCCTAACCCGAACCCGAACGCTTCCCTAACCCTAACCCATACCCGAACCCTAACACTAACCCTCCCCGAACCCTTACCCTAACCCAAACCCTAACCCTAACCCGAACCCTAACCGTAACCCTAACCCTGACCCTGACCCTGACCCTAAACCCGAAACCCTGACACTGACCCTGACCCTCACCCTAACCCGAACCCTGACCCGAACCTGAACACTAACCCTGACGCGAACATCAACCCGAAACCTAACCCGAATCCTAACCCGAACCCTAACCCTATCCGAACCCTAACCCTAACCCAAACCCTAACCGTAACCCTAACCCAAACGCTAACCCTAACCCGAATCGTAACCCTAACCCTAACCGTAACCCTAACCCTAACCCTAACCCTAACACTAACCCTAACCCTAACCCGAACCCTAACCCTAACCCGACCCTAACCATAACCCTATACCTAACCAGAAACCTAACCCTAACCCTAACCCGAACCCGAAACCGAACCCTAACCCTAACCCTAACCCTAACCCTAAACCGAACCCGAAACCTAACCCTAACCCTAACCCTAACCCTGATCCGAACCCTCACCCTAACCCTAACATGAACCCTAACTCTAAACCTAACCCGAACCCGAAGCCAAACACTAACCATAACCCAAACGATACCCGAACCCGAACCCTAAACCAAAACCGATCCCGCACCCTAACCCTAACCCGAAACCTAACCCTAACCCTAACCATAACCGGAACCCTAACCCTGACTCGAACCCTAACGCTAACCCTATCCCTAACCTGAAACCTAATCGTAACCCTAACCCGAACCCTAACCCTAACCCTAACCGTACCCCTAACCCGAATGCTAACCCTAACCCGAACCCTAACCCTAAGCCGACCCTAACCCTAACCCTATCCCTAACCGGAAACCTAACGCTAACCCTAACCCGAACCCTAACCCTAACCCTAACCCTAACCCTAACCCGAACCCTAACCCTAAGCCAACCCTAACCCTAACCCTATCCCTAACCGGAAACCTAACCCTAACCCTAACCCGAACCCTAACCCTAACCCTAACCCTAACCCTAACCCTAATCCGAACACTAACCCTAAACCTAACCCTAACCCTAACTCTAATCCTAACCCGAACCCGAAGCCAAACACTAACCATAACCCAAACGATACCCGAACCCGAACCCTAAACCAAAACCGATCCCGCAACCTAACCCTAACCCGAAACCTAACCCTAACCCTAACCCTAACCCTATCCCTAACCGGAAACCTAACCCTAACCCTAACCCGAACCCTAACCCTAACCTAACCCAAAACCGAACCCGAACCCTAACCCTAACCGTAACCCTAACCCTAACCATAACCCGAACCCGAAACCTAACCCTAACCCTAACCCTAACCCTAACCCTAACGCTACCCGAACCCTAACCCTAAACCAAACCCTAACCCTAAGCCTAACCCTAACCCTAACCCTAACCCTAACTCAAACCCTAACCCGAACCCTAACCCGAACCCTAACCCTAACCCTAACCCTAACTTAACCCTAACCCGAACCCGAACGGTAACCATAACCCTAACCCGTACCCTAAACCGAACCCGAACCCTTACCCGAACCCTAACCCTAAACTGAACCGTAACCCTAACCCGAACCCTAGTCCTAAACCGAACGCTAACCCTAACCTGAACCCTAAAAGGACCCTAAACCTAACCCTAACCCTCAGCCTAACCCGAATCCGAATTCTAACCCTAACTTAACCCTTACCCTAACCCTAACCCGAACACTAACCCTGACGTGAACTTGAACCCGAACCCTAACCTTAAACCAAACCCTAACCCTAACAGTAACCCTCAGCCTAACCCGAACCCTAACCCTAACCATAACCCTAACCCTAAACCTCAGCCTAACCCTAACCCTAAACCTAACCCTAACCCGAACACAAACCCTAACCCTAAGCCTAAACCGAACCCGAACCCTAACCCTAACCCTAATCCTAACCCTGAACCTAACCCTAACCCCAAACCCTAAAACCTGACCCTGACCCTAACCCTAACCATGACCCTCACCCTAAACCTAACGCTGACCCTGACACTGACCCTAATCCCTAAACCCTGACCCTGATCCTAACCCTAACCCGAACCCTAACCCTAACCAGAACCCTAACCCTAAGCTGAAACCTAACCCTAACCCGAACCCTAACCGTAACCCTAACCCTAACCCTAAAACTAACCCGACCCTAACCCTAACCCTAACCCGAACCCTAACCATAACCCGTACCGTAACCCGAACCCGAACCCGAACCCTTACCCGAAACCTAACCCTAAGCCGAACCCTAACCCGAACCCTAACCCTAACCCCATCCCTAACCCGAACCGGAACCCGATGCGAACTGTCAACCGAACACGAACCCTAACCCTGACACTGACCCTGACCCTGATCCTGACCATGACCCTGACCCTAATCCTAACCCTAAACCCTAATACCTGACCCTGACCCCAAACCTAACCCTGACCCTGACCCTGACTCTAAACCCTAAACCCTGACCCTGACCCTGACCCTACCCTAACCCGAACCCTGACCGGAACCCGAACCCTAACCCTGACATGAATCTGAACCCGAACCCTAACCCTAACCCGAACCCGAATCCCTAACACGAACCCAAACCCGAACCCCTAACCCGAACCCTAACCCGAACCCAAACCCTAGCCCTAACCCGAACCCTAACCCGAACCCGAATCCTAACCAGAACTCTAACCCTAACCCTAACCATACCCGAAATATAACCCTAAACCTAACCCTAACCCGAACCCTAACCCTACTCGAACCCTAACCCTAAACCAAACCCTAAACCTAACCATAACCCTACCCGAACCCTAACCCTAAACCAAACCCTAAACCTAAACCTAACCCGAACCCTAACCCTAACCCTCACCCGAATCCTAACCTAAACCCTAACCCTAACCCTAACCCTAACATGAAAAGAAACCCGAAACCTAACCCTAACCCTAACCCTAACACGAACACTAAACCTAACCCTAACCCTAACCATAACGTGAACCCTAACCCTAACCCTAACCCGAACCCTAACCCTAACCCAAACCCTCACCCTAACCCGAACTCTAACCCTAACCATAACCCCAACCCGAAACCTAACCCTAACAGTAACCCTAACCCGAAACCTAACCCTAACCCGAACACTAACCCTAACCCTAATCTTCAGCCTAACCCGAACCCGAACCCTAACGCTAACCCTACCTGAACCCTAATCCTAAACCAAACCCTAACCCTAAACCTAACCCTAACCCTAACCCGAACCGTAACCATAACCCTAACCCTAACCTTAACCCGAAACCGAACGCTAACCGAAACCTGACCCGAACCAGAACACTAAACCTGACGCGAATTTGAACCCAAAACCTAACCCGAACCCGAACCCCGAACCCCAACCCCTAACCCTAACCCTAACCCTACAAGAACCCTAACCCTAACCCTAAAACTAACCCGAACCCTGGCCCTAACTCAAACCCTAACCCGAACCCTAACCCTAACCCTAACCCTAACTCAAACCCTAACCCGAACCCTAACCCTAACCCGAACCCGAACCCTTCCCTAACCCTAACCCATACCCGAACCCTAACCCTAACCCTCCCCGAACCCTAACCCTAACCCAAACCCTAACCCTAACCCGAACCCTAACCGTAACCCTAACCCTAACCCGTACCCTCACCCTAACCCTAATCCCTAAACACTGACCTTGACCCTAACCCTAACCCTGACACTGACCCTGACCCTAACCCTAACCCGAACCCTGACCGGAACCTGAAGCCTAACCCTGACGCGAACCTGAACCCGAACCCAAACCCCGAACCTGAACCCGAAACCAAACCCCTAACCCTAAGCCTAACCCTAACCCGAACCCTTACATGAACCCAGACCCTAATGCGAACCCTCACCCGAACCCTAACCCGAACCCTATCCCTAAACCGAACCCGAACCTGACCCGAACCCTAATCACAAAACCTAACCCTGACCCTGACCATGACCCTTCCCTAACCCTCACCCTAAACCCTTAAACCTGACCCTGAACCTAACCTTAAACCTGACCCTGACCCTGACCCTAAACCCTAAACCCTGACACTGACCCTGACCCTCACCCTAACCCGAACCCTGACCCGAACCTGAACACTAACCCTGACGCGAACATCAACCCGAAACGTAACCCGGATCCTAACCCGAACCCTCACCCTAACCCTAACCCTAACCCTAACCCTCAACCGAACCCTAACACGAACGCTAAACCTAACCCTGACTCTAACACTAACATTAAACTTAACCCTAACCCGAATCTGAGCCCTAACTCTAACCCTAACCCTATCCGAACCCTAACCCTAACCCAAACCCTAACCGTAACCCTAACCCGAAAACTAACCCTAACCCTAACCCTAAACCTAACCCTAACCCTAACCCAACCCCGAACCCAAATCGTAACCCTAACCCTAACCGTAACCCTAACCCTAACCCTAACCATAATCGGAACGCGAACCCTAACCCTAACCCAAACCCTAACCCTAACCCTAACGCGAACCCGAACCCGAATCCAAACCCTAACCCTAACCCGAACCCTAACCCGAACTCTAACCCTAACGCTAACCATAACCCTAACCCTAAACTACCCTAACCCTAACCCGAACCCTAACCCTAACCCTAACCGTAACCCTAACCCAAACGCTAACCCTAACCCGAATCGTAACCCTAACCCTAACCGTAACCCTAACCCTAACCCTAACCATAACCCGAACCCGAAACTTAACCCTAACCCGAACCCTAACCCTAAGCCGACCCTAACCCTAACCCTATCCCTAACCGGAAACCTAACCCTAACCCTAACCCGAACCCTAATCCTAACCCTAACCCTAACCCTAACCCTAATCCGAACACTAACCCTAAACCTAACCCTAACCCTAACTCTAAACCTAATCCGAAGCAGAAGCCAAACACTAACCATAACCCAAACGATACCCGAACCCGAACCCTAAACCAAAACCGATCCCGCAACCTAACCCTAACCCGAAACCTAACCCTAACCCTAACCCTATCCCTAACCGGAAACCTAACCCTAACCCTAACCCGAACCCTAACCCTAAACCTAACCCAAAACCGAACCTGAACCCTAACCCTAACCGTAACCCTAACCCGAACACTAAACCTAACCCGACCCTAACCCTAACCCTATCCCTAAACTGAAACCTAACCCGAACCCGAACCCGAACCCGAACAATAACCCTAACCCTAACCCTAACCCAAACCCTAACCCTAACACTAACCCAAACCCGAACCCGAACACAAAATCTAACCCTAACCCGAACGCTAACCCAAACCCGAACCCTAACCCAAATCCTAACCCTAAACTTAACCCTAAAACGAACCCGAACCCTAAACCGAACCCTAACCCTAACCCTAACCCTAACCTGAAACCTAACCCTAACCCTAACCCTAACCCTAACCGGAACCCGAACCCTAACCCTAACCCTAACCCTAACCCGAACACTAACCCTAACCTGACCCAAACCCTAACCCTATCCCTAACCTGTAACCTAACACGAACCCTAACCCGAAACCAAACCCGAACCCTAACCCGAACCCGAACCCTAACCCTAACCCAAACCCTAACACGAACCCTAACCCTAACCCGAACCCTAACCCGAACCCGAACCCTAACCCTAACCCAAACCCTAACACGAACCCTAACCCTAACCCGAACCCTAACCCTAACCCTAACCATAACCCTAACCCTAAACTACCCTAACCCTAACCCTAACCCTAACCCTAACCCTAACCCGAACCCTAAACCTAACCCGAAACCTAACCCGAACCCGAACCCTAACCCGAACTCGAACCCTAACCCTAACCCGACCCCTAACCCGAAACCGAACCCGAACCCTAACCCTAACCCTAACCCGAAACCTAACCCGAACCCTAACCCTAACCCTAACCCTAAACCGAACCCTAACCCTAACCGTAACCCGAACCCTAACCCGAACCCTAACCCTAACCCTAACCCGAACCCTAAACCTAACCCGAAACCTAACCCGAACCCGAACCCTAACCCGAACCCGAACCCTAACCCTAACCCGACCCCTAACCCGAAACCGAACCCGAACCCTAACCCTAACCCTAACCCGAAACCTAACCCGAACCCTAACCCTAACCCTAACCCTAAACCGAACCCTAACCCTAACCGTAACCCGAACCCTAACCCTAAACCGAACCCGAACCCGAACCCGAACCCGAACCCTAACCCGAACCCTAACCCGAGCCTGAACCCGAACCCGAACCCGAACCCTAATCCTAACCCGAACCCGAACCCTAATCCTAACCCGAACCCGAACCCGAATCCATACTCGAAAGCGAAACCAATACCGAACCAGAACCCGAACCCGAACCCTAACCCCTAACCCGAACCCGAACCCGAATCCATAACTGAAAGCGAAACCGATACCGAACCCGAACCGTAACTGAAACCGAACCCTACCCGAACCTGAACCCGAACCCTACCCGAACCCGAACCTGAAACCTACCCGAACCAGAACCAGAACCAGAACCCAAACCCCTAACCCGAACGCGAACCCGAAACCCATAATTGTTTGTGCCAATGTAAAGAAAATGCCATACGCTTATCTGTAAGAAACAACAGTGCCCTGGAACAGTCTGAGCCTTAATATCAGCACTGTGCTTTTGGGAGCGGGAGTTAAAGCGGAGGCAAACAGCACTAAGACACATTTGGCAAAAATCGCGTTCCAATGAATAATATTTTCTTCCCTTTCAAACCCAAACGTAAGTGGTTGTGGCCAGATAAATAAATGCCACACCCTTATGTGTAAGAAACAACAGTGCCCAGGAACGGGTTTCTACGTGAAGAAAATATTTCTCGTTGGAACTCCGCTTTTTTACTTTACCTTCCACAACCCCTTGTGATAGGGTTTCCACGTTAAGAAAATAGTTTTCATTGGAAGCCGGTTTTTCCCAAATGTGTCTAAGTGCTGTATTCCTCGGGTTTCACTCATGCTACCAAAAGCACAGTGATGATGTTAGGGCTTAGACTGTTCCTGGGTAATGTTGTTTCTTACACATAAGGGTGTGGCATTTTCTTTACATTGCCACAACCACATATGATAGGGTTTCAACATGAACAAAATATTTTTCGTTGGAAGCGGTTTTTTGTCAAATGTGTCTCAATACCGTGTTGTTTGGGATTAACTAATGCTACCGAAATCACTATGATGATGTGAGGGCTCAGACCGATCCTGGAAACTTGTTTCTTACAGATAAGCGTATGGCATTTTCTTTACATTGGCACAAACAATTATGATAGAGTTTGCAAAAGAGAAAATTTATTTCATTGAAAGGCGGTTTTTGCCAAATTTTCTCAGCTGTTTGCCTCGGTTTTAACTCATGATACCAAAAGAACAGTGATGATCTTAGGGCTCAGACCGTCCATGGGACCAGTTATTTCTTACAAATAAGCATATGGCACATCCTTTAGCTTGCCACAACAAATTAAGATAGAGTTTGCACATCAAGAAATATTTTTCATTTGAACCCGTTTCTGCCAAATATGTCTCAGTACTATGTCCTCAGCACTTGGGAGGATGTCTGCACGTGGAGAAAGACTTTTTTGTGGGAAGCCGGCTTTTGTCAAACGGGTCCCAGTGCTGTGCTCCTCTCTTTTCACTCCTGCTGCCAGAAGCCCAGTGAGGATGGGAGGGCTTAGAACATGGCTGGGCACTACGGTTTCTTCCAGAGTCGTGGATGGCATTTGCTTTACCTTGCCACAACCACTTGTGAGAGGGTCTGCACCTCAGGAAAACTGTTTCCGTGGGAAGCCGGCTTTTGGCCAAACGGGTCTCAGGGCCGTGGGCCTCGGGTGTCCCTCCGGCTCCCCAAAGCACAGGGACGAGGTGAGGGGCTTAGACCATGCCTGGGCCATGTTGTCTCTTGGTGTGTGGCATTTTGTTGACCTGGCTACCCCCACTTGGGATAGGTTTTCCACAGCAAGAGCATATTGTTCGTCGGAAGCCGTTTTTGCCCCAGGGTCTCCGGGCTGTGTTCGTTGGGGTTGAACTTCTGCTAGCAAAACCGCCGGAATGAGGGAAGAGCTCAGACGGTGCCTGGGCACTGTAGTCTCTTACCTGACCTGTACCCTAACTGGAACCCAAACCCTATACCCTGAACCAGACCCTTAGCCTGATCCTGACCATTACCCTGACCCTAACCCTAACCCTAACCCTAACCAGAACCCTAGCCCTAACCCGAACCCTAACACTAATCCTAACCCTAACCCGAAACCTAACCCTAACCCTAACCCTAACCCTACCACGAAAACTAACCCTAACCCTAAATCTAACCCTAAGCGTAACGTGAACCCTAACCCTAACCCTAACCCTAAACCAAACCCTTACCCTAACACTAACCCTAACCCTAACGCTAACCCGAAACCTAACCATAAACCTAACCCTAACCTTAACCCGAAGCCGAACCCTAACCCGAACCCTAACCCTATACCGAATCCTAACCCGAACCCTAACCCTAACCCTAACCCTAACCCTAACCCCTAACCTGACCCCAAACTCGAACCCTAACCCTAACCCTAACCCTAAACATAACCCTAACCCGAACCCTAACCCGAACACCAATTCTAACCCTAACCTTAACCCTAACCCTAACCCTAACCTTCAGCCTAACCCGAACCCTAACCCTAACCATAACCCTAACCCTAAACCTCAGCCTAACCCTAACCCTACCCGAACCCTAACCCTAAAACAAACCCTAACCGTAGACCTAACCCTAACCTGAAGCCGAACCCTAACCCTAACCCTACCCGAACCCTAACCCTAAACCAAACCCTAAACCTAACCCTAACCCTACCCGAACCCTAACCCTAAACCAAACCCTAACCCTAAACCTAACCCGAACCCTAACCCTAACCCTCACCCGAATCCTACCCCAAACCCTAACCCTAACCCTAACCCTAACATGAACAGAAACCCGAAACCTAACCCTAACCCTAACCCTAACACGAACACTAAACCTAACCCTAACCCTAACCATAACGTGAACCCTAACCCTAACCCTAACCCTAACCCGAACCCTAACCCTAACCCGAACCCTCACCCTAACCCAAACTCTAACCCTAACCATAACCCCAACCCGAAACCTAACCCTAACAGTAACCCTAACCTGAAACCTAAACCTAACCCGAACACTAACCCTAACCCTAATCCTCACCCTAACCCTAACCCTAACCCTAAACCTAACCCTGAACCTAACCCTAACCCCAAACCCTAAAACCTGACCCTGACCCTAACCCTAACCATGACCCTCACCCTAAACCTAACGCTGACCCTGACACTGACCCTAATCCCTAAACCCTGACCCTGATCCTAACCCTAACCCGAACCCTAACCCTAACCAGAACCCTAACCCTAAGCTGAAACCTAACCCTAACCCGAACCCTAACCGTAACCCTAACCCTAACCCTAACCCTAAAACTAACCCGACCCTAACCCTAACCCTAACCCGAACCCTAACCATAACCCGTACCGTAACCCGAACCCGAACCCGAACCCTTACCCGAAACCTAACCCTAAGCCGAACCCTAACCCGAACACTAACCCTAACCCCATCCCTAACCCGAACCGGAACCCGACGCGAACTGTCAACCGAACACGAACCCTAACCCTGACACTGACCCTGACCCTGATCCTGACCATGACCCTGACCCTAATCCTAACCCTAAACCCTAATACCTGACCCTGACCCCAAACCTAACCCTGACCCTGACCCTGACTCTAAACCCTAAACCCTGACCCTGACCCTGACCCTACCCTAACCCGAACCCTGACCGGAACCCGAACCCTAACCCTGACATGAATCTGAACCCGAACCCTAACCCTAACCCGAACCCGAATCCCTAACACGAACCCAAACCTGAACCCCTAACCCGAACCCTAACCCTAACCCGAACCCTAGCCCTAACCCTAACCCTAACCCGAACCTGAATCCTAACCAGAACTCTAACCCTAACCCTAACCATACCCGAAATATAACCCTAAACCTAACCCTAACCCGAACCCTAACCCTAACCCGTACCCTAACACGAACCCTAACCCAAAACCTAACCCTAACAGTAACCCTAACCCTAACCCTCTCCTAATCCTAACCCTTACCCTAACCCTTACTCGAACCCGAACCTGAAACGTAACCCGAACCCTAAACCTAACACTAACCCTAACCCTCAGCCTAACACGAACCTGAACCCGAATCCTAACCGTAACCCTACTCGAAACAGAACCCTAACCCAAACCCTAACCCTAAACCGAACCATAACCCTAACCAGAACCCTAGCCCTAACCCGAACCCTAACCTTAATCCTAACCCTAACACGAAACCTAACCCTAACCCTAACCCGAACCCTAACCTTAACATGAACCTGAACCCGAAACCTAACCCTAACCCTAACCCTAACACGAAAACTAACCCTAACCCTAACCCTAACGCTAACGCAAACCCTAACCATAACCCTAACCCTAACCTTAACCCGAAACCGAACCCTAACCCGAACCCTAATCCTAACCCGAACCCTAACCCGAACCATAACCCTAACCCTAACCCTAAACCTGACCCTGACCTTGACCCTAACCCTAAACCGAACCCTGACCCGAACCTGAACACTAACCGTGATGCGAACTTGAACCCGAACCTGAACGCGAACCCCTAACCTGACCCCAAACCCGAACCCCTAACCCTAACCCTAACCCTAAACCTAACCCTAACCCGAACCCTAAACCGAACACCAATTCTAACCCTAACCCTAACCCTAACCCTAACCGAAAACGAACCCGAACCCGAACCATAACCCAAACGCGAACCCTAACCCTAACCCGAACCCGAACCCTATCCCTAAGCCTAAACTTAAACCCTAAAACCTCACCGTGACCCTAACACTAACCCTGATCCTGACCATGAACCTGACCCTGACCCTAGACCCTAAACCCTGACGCTGACCCTGACCCTAACCCAAACACAAAACCTGACCTGAACCCTAACCCTACCCGAACCCTAACCCTAAACCAAACCCTAAACCTAACCCTAACCCTACCCGAACCCTAACTCTAAACCAAACCCTAACCCTAAACCTAACCCGAACCCTAACCCTAAGCCTCACCCGAATCCTAACCTAAACCCTAACCCTAAACCTAACCCTAACATGAACAGAAACCCGAAACCTAACCCTAACCCTAACCCTAACACGAACACTAAACCTAACCCTAACCCTAACCATAACGTGAACCCTAACCCTAACCCTAACCCTAACCCGAACCCTAACCCTAACCCAAACCCTCACCCTAACCCGAACTCTAACCCTAACCATAACCCCAACCCAAAACCTAACCCTAACAGTAACCCTAACCCGAAACCTAACCCTAACCCGAACACTAACCCTAACCCTAATCTTCAGCCTAACCCGAACCCGAACCCTAACGCTAACCCTACCTGAACCCTAATCCTAAACCAAACCCTAACCCTAAACCTAACCCTAACCCTAACCCGAACCGTAACCATAACCCTAACCCTAACCTTAACCCGAAACCGAACGCTAACCGAAACCTAACCCGAACCAGAACACTAAACCTGACGCGAATTTGAATCCAAAACCTAACCCGAACCCGAACCCCGAACCCCTAACCCTAACCCTAACCCTACAAGAACCCTAACCCTAACCCTAAAACTAACCCGAACCCTGGTCCTAACTCAAACCCTAACCCGAACCCTAACCCTAACCCTAACCCTAACTCAAACCCTAACCCGAACCCTAACCCTAACCCGAACCCGAACCCTTCCCTAACCCTAACCCATACCCGAACCCTAACCCTAACCCTCCCCGAACCCTAACCCTACCCCAAACCCTAACCCTAACCCGAACCCTAACCGTAACCCTAACCCTAACCCGTACCCTCACCCTAACCCTAATCCCTAAACACTGACCTTGACCCTAACCCTAACCCTGACACTGACCCTGACCCTAACCCTAACCCGAACCCTAACCCTAACCCGTACCCTAACACGAACCCTAACCCAAAACCTAACCCTAACAGTAACCCTAACCCTAACCCTCTCCTAATCCTAACCCTTACCCTAACCCTTACTCGAACCCGAACCTGAAACGTAACCCGAACCCTAACCCTAAACCAAACCCTAAACCTAACCCTAACCCTACCCGAACCCTAACTCTAAACCAAACCCTAACCCTAAACCTAACCCGAACCCTAACCCTAAGCCTCACCCGAATCCTAACCTAAACCCTAACCCTAAACCTAACCCTAACATGAACAGAAACCCGAAACCTAACCCTAACCCTAACCCTAACACGAACACTAAACCTAACCCTAACCCTAACCATAACGTGAACCCTAACCCTAACCCTAACCCTAACCCGAACCCTAACCCTAACCCAAACCCTCACCCTAACCCGAACTCTAACCCTAACCATAAGCCCAACCCAAAACCTAACCCTAACAGTAACCCTAACCCGAAACCTAACCCTAACCCGAACACTAACCCTAACCCTAATCTTCAGCCTAACCCGAACCCGAACCCTAACGCTAACCCTACCTGAACCCTAATCCTAAACCAAACCCTAACCCTAAACCTAACCCTAACCCTAACCCGAACCGTAACCATAACCCTAACCCTAACCTTAACCCGAAACCGAACGCTAACCGAAACCTGACCCGAACCAGAACACTAAACCTGACGCGAATTTGAACCCAAAACCTAACCCGAACCCGAACCCCGAACCCGAACCCCTAACCCTAACCCTAACCCTACAAGAACCCTAACCCTAACCCTAAAACTAACCCGAACCCTGGCCCTAACTCAAACCCTAACCCGAACCCTAACCCTAACCCTAACCCTAACTCAAACCCTAACCCGAACCCTAACCCTAACCCGAACCCGAACCCTTCCCTAACCCTAACCCAAACCCTAACCCTAACCCGAACCCTAACCGTAACCCTAACCCTAACCCGTACCCTCACCCTAACCCTAATCCCTAAACACTGACCTTGACCCTAACCCTAACCCTGACACTGACCCTGACCCTAACCCTAACCCGAACCCTAACCCTAACCCGTACCCTAACACGAACCCTAACCCAAAACCTAACCCTAACAGTAACCCTAACCCTAACCCTCTCCTAATCCTAACCCTTACCCTAACCCTTACTCGAACCCGAACCTGAAATGTAACCCAAACCCTAAACCTAACACTAACCCTAACCCTCAGCCTAACACGAACCTGAACCCGAATCCTAACCGTAACCCTACTCGATACAGAACCCTAACCCAAACCCTAACCCTAAACCGAACCATAACCCTAACCAGAACCCTAGCCCTAACCCGAACCCTAACCTTAATCCTAACCCTAACACGAAACCTAACCCTAACCCTAACCCGAACCCTAACCTTAACGTGAACCTGAACCCGAAACCTAACCCTAACCCTAACCCTAACACGAAAACTAACCCTAACCCTAACCCTAACCCTAATGCTAACGCGAACCCTAACCATAACCCTAACCCTAACCTTAACCCGAAACCGAACCCTAACCCGAACCCTAACCCTAACACGAACCCTAACCCAAACCATAACCCTAACCCTAACCCTAAACCTGACCCTGACCCTTACCCTGACCCTAAACCCTAAACCCTGACCCTGACCCTGACCCTAACCCTAAACCGAACCCTGACCCGAACCTGAACACTAACCGTGATGCGAACTTGAACCCGAACCTGAACGCGAACCCCTAACCTGACCCCAAACCCGAACCCCTAACCCTAACCCTAAACCTAACCCTAACCCGAACCCTAACCCGAACACCAATTCTAACCCTAACCCTAACCCTAACCGAAAACGAACCCGAACCCGAACCATAACCCAAACGCGAACCCTAACCCTAACCCGAACCCGAACCCTATCCCTAAGCCTAAACTTAAACCCTAAAACCTCACCATGACCCTAACACTAACCCTGATCCTGACCATGAACCTGACCCTGACCCTAGACCCTAAACTCTGACGCTGACCCTGACCCTAACCCAAACCCAAATCCTGACCTGAACCCTAACCCTAACCCTAACCCTAACCCTACCCGAACCCTAACCCTAAAACAAACCCTAACCGTAAACCTAACCCTAACCTGAAGCCGAACCCTAACCCTAACCCTACCCGAACCCTAACCCTAAACCAAACCCTTAACCTAACCCTAACCCTGCCCGAACCCTAACCCTAAACCAAACCCTAACCCTAAACCTAACCCGAACCCTAACCCTAACCCTCACCCGAATCCTAACCTAAACCCTAACCCTAACCCTAACCCTAACATGAACAGAAACTCGAAACCTAACCCTAACCCTAACCCTAACCCTAACCCTAACCATAACGTGAACCCTAACCCTAACCCTAACCCTAACCCGAACCCTAACCCTAACCCAAACCCTCACCCTAACCCGAACTCTAACCCTAACCATAACCCCAAGCCGAAACCTAACCCTAACAGTAACCCTAACCCGAAACCTAACCCTAACCCGAACACTAACCCTAACCCTAATCTTCAGCCTAACCCGAACCCGAACCCTAACGCTAACCCTACCTGAACCCTAATCCTAAACCAAACCCTAACCCTAAACCTAACCCTAACCCTAACCCGAACCGTAACCATAACCCTAACCCTAACCTTAACCCGAAACCGAACGCTAACCGAAACCTGACCCGAACCAGAACACTAAACCTGATGCGAATTTGAACCCAAAACCTAACCCGAACCTGAACCCCGAACCCGAACCCCTAACCCTAACCCTAACCCTAACCCTACAAGAACCCTAACCCTAACCCTAAAACTAACCCGAACCCTGGACCTAACTCAAACCCTAACCCGAACCCTAACCCTAACCCTAACCCTAACTCAAACCCTAACCCGAACCCTAACCCTAACCCGAACCCGAACCCTTCCCTAACCCTAACCCATACCCGAACCCTAACCCTAACCCTCCCCGAACCCTAACCCTAACCCAAACCCTAACCCTAACCCGAACCCTAACCGTAACCCTAACCCTAACCCGTACCCTCACCCTAACCCTAATCCCTAAACACTGACCTTGACCCTAACCCTAACCCTGACACTGACCCTAACCCTAACCCTAACCCGAACCCTAACCCTAACCTAACCCGAACCCTAACCCTAACCCTCACCCGAATCCTAACCTAAACCCTAACCCTAACCCTAACCCTAACATGAACAGAAACTCGAAACCTAACCCTAACCCTAACCCTAACCCTAACCCTAACCATAACGTGAACCCTAACCCTAACCCTAACCCTAACCCGAACCCTAACCCTAACCCAAACCCTCACCCTAACCCGAACTCTAACCCTAACCATAACCCCAAGCCGAAACCTAACCCTAACAGTAACCCTAACCCGAAACCTAACCCTAACCCGAACACTAACCCTAACCCTAATCTTCAGCCTAACCCGAACCCGAACCCTAACGCTAACCCTACCTGAACCCTAATCCTAAACCAAACCCTAACCCTAAACCTAACCCTAACCCTAACCCGAACCGTAACCATAACCCTAACCCTAACCTTAACCCGAAACCGAACGCTAACCGAAACCTGACCCGAACCAGAACACTAAACCTGATGCGAATTTGAACCCAAAACCTAACCCGAACCTGAACCCCGAACCCGAACCCCTAACCCTAACCCTAACCCTAACCCTGCAAGAACCCTAACCCTAACCCTAAAACTAACCCGAACCCTGGCCCTAACTCAAACCCTAACCCGAACCCTAACCCTAACCCTAACCCTAACTCAAACCCTAACCCGAACCCTAACCCTAACCCGAACCCGAACCCTTCCCTAACCCTAACCCATACCCGAACCCTAACCCTAACCCTCCCCGAACCCTAACCCTAACCCAAACCCTAACCCTAACCCGAACCCTAACCGTAACCCTAACCCTAACCCGTACCCTCACCCTAACCCTAATCCCTAAACACTGACCTTGACCCTAACCCTAACCCTGACACTGACCCTAACCCTAACCCTAACCCGAACCCTGACCGGAACCTGAAGCCTAACCCTGACGCGAACCTGACCCCGAACCCAAACCCCGAACCTGAACCCGAAACCAAACCCCTAACCCTAAGCCTAACCCTAACCCGAACCCTTACATGAACCCAAACCCTAATGCGAACCCTCACCCGAACCCTAACCCGAACCCTATCCCTAAACCGAACCCAAACCTGACCCGAACCCTAATCACGAAACCTAACCCTGACCCTGACCATGACCCTGACCCTAACCCTCACCCTAAACCCTCAAACCTGACCCTGAACCTAACCTTAAACCTGACCCTGACCCTGACCCTAAACCCTAAACCCTGACACTGACTCTGACCCTCACCCTAACCCGAACCCTGACCCGAACCTGAACACTAACCCTGACGCGAACATCAACCCGAAACCTAACCCGAATCCTAACCCGAACCCTAACCCTAACCCTAACCCTAACCCTAACCCTAACCCTCACCCGAACCCTAACACGAACGCTAACCCTAACCGTGACTCTAACACTAACATTAAACTTAACCCTAACCCGAATCTGAGCCCTAACTCTAACCCTAACCCTATCCGAACCCTAACCCTAACCCAAACCCTAACCGTAACCCTAACCCGAAAACTAACCCTAACCCTAACCCTAACCCTAACCCTAACCCAAACCCGAACCCAAATCGTAACCCTAACCCTAACCGTAACCCTAACCCTAACCCTAACCATAATCGGAACCCGAACCCTAACCCTAACCCGAACCCTAACCCTAACCCTAAACCTAACCCAAAACCGAACCCGAACCCTAACCCTAACCGTAACCCTAGCCGAACACTAAACCTAACCCGACCCTAACCCTAACCCTATGCCTAACCTGAAACCTAACCCTAACCCTAACCCGAACCCGAACACTAACCCTAACCCTAAAACATAACCCGAACCCTAACCCTAACCCGAACCCTAACCCTAACCCTAACCCTAATGAGAACCCGAACCTGAATCCAAACCCTAACCCTAACCCAAACCCTAACCCGAACCCAAACCCTAAGCCTAACCCGAACCCTAACCCGACTCGAACCCGAACCGTAACCCTAACCCTAACCCTAAACCTAACCTGAACCCTAACCCTAACCCTAACTCTTACCCTAAGCCTAACCCGAACCCGAACCCTAACCCTACCCGTAACCCTAACCCGAACACTAAACCTAACCTGACCCTAACCCTAACCCTATCCCTAACCTGAAACCTAACCCTAACCCTAACCCGAACCCTAACCCTAACCCTAACCCTAACCCTAACACGAACCCTAACCCTAACCCTAACCCTAACCCTAACCCTAACCCTAACATGAACAGAAACCCGAAACCTAACCCTAACCCTAACCCTAACCCGAAAACTAAACCTAACCCTAACCCTAACCATAACGTGAACCCTAACCCTAACCCTAACCCTAACCAGAACCCTAACCCTAACCCTAACCCTTACCCTAACCCTAACCCGAACCCGAACCCGACCCCTAACCCGAACCCGAACCCGAACCCTAACCCTAACCCTAACCCGAACCCTAAACCTAAACCGAAACCTAACCCGAACCCGAACCCGAACCCGAACCCTAACCCTAACCCGAACCCTAACCCGAAAACGAGCCCTAACCCGAACCCTAACCCTAACCCTAAACCGAAAACTAAACCTAACCCTAACCCTAACCATAACGTGAACCCTAACCCTAACCCTAACCCTAACCAGAACCCTAACCCTAACCCTAACCCTTACGCTAACCCTAACCCGAACCCGAACCCGACCCCTAACCCTAACCCGAACCCTAAACCTAAACCGAAACCTAACCCGAACCCGAACCCGAACCCGAACCCTAACCCGAAAACTAAACCTAACCCTAACCCTAACCATAACGTGAACCCTAACCCTAACCCTAACCCTAACCAGAACCCTAACCCTAACCCTAACCCGAACCCGAACCCTAACCCGAACCCGAACCCGACCCCTAACCCGAACCCGAACCCGAACCCTAACCCTAACCCTAACCCGAACCCTAAACCTAAACCGAAACCTAACCCGAACCCGAACCCGAACCCTAACCCTAACCCGAACCCTAACCCGAAAACGAGCCCTAACCCGAACCCTAACCCTAACCCTAAACCGAACACTAACCCTAACCTGACCCAAACCCTAACCCTATCCCTAACCTGAAACCTAACCCGAACCCTAACCCGAACCCTAACCCTAACCCTAACCCTAACCCTAACACGAACCCTAACCCTAACCCTAACCCTAACCCTAACCCTAACATGAACAGAAACCCGAAACCTAACCCTAACCCTAACCCTAACCCGAAAACTAAACCTAACCCTAACCCTAACCATAACGTGAACCCTAACCCTAACCCTAACCCTAACCAGAACCCTAACCCTAACCCTAACCCTTACCCTAACCCTAACCCGAACCCGAACCCGACCCCTAACCCGAACCCGAACCCGAACCCTAACCCTAACCCTAACCCGAACCCTAAACCTAAACCGAAACCTAACCCGAACCCGAACCCGAACCCGAACCCTAACCCTAACCCGAACCCTAACCCGAAAACGAGCCCTAACCCGAACCCTAACCCTAACCCTAAACCGAACACTAACCCTAACCTGACCCAAACCCTAACCCTATCCCTAACCTGAAACCTAACCCGAACCCTAACCCGAACCCTAACCCTAACCCTAACCCTAACCCTAACACGAACCCTAACCCTAACCCTAACCCTAACCCTAACATGAACAGAAACCCGAAACCTAACCCTAACCCTAACCCTAACCCGAAAACTAAACCTAACCCTAACCCTAACCATAACGTGAACCCTAACCCTAACCCTAACCCTAACCAGAACCCTAACCCTAACCCTAACCCTTACCCTAACCCTAACCCGAACCCGAACCCGACCCCTAACCCGAACCCGAACCCGAACCCTAACCCTAACCCTAACCCGAACCCTAAACCTAAACCGAAACCTAACCCGAACCCGAACCCGAACCCGAACCCTAACCCTAACCCGAACCCTAACCCGAAAACGAGCCCTAACCCGAACCCTAACCCTAACCCTAAACCGAACACTAACCCTAACCTGACCCAAACCCTAACCCTATCCCTAACCTGAAACCTAACCCGAACCCTAACCCGAAACCGAACCCGAACCCTACCCCTAACCCGAACCCGAACCCTAACCCTAACCCGAACCCTAACACGAACCCTAACCCTAACCCGAACCCTAACCCGAAACCGAACCCGAACCCTAACCCTAACCCTAACCTGATTCCGAACCCTAACCCTAACCCGAACCCTAACCCGAAACCGAACCCGAACCCTAACCCTAACCCTAACCCGATCCCGAACCCTAACCCTAACCCTAACCCTTACCCTAACCCTAACCCGAACCCGAACCCGACCCCTAACCCGAAACCGAACCCGAACCCTAACCCTAACCCTAACCCGAACCCTAAACCTAACCCGAAACCTAACCCGAATCCGAACCCTAACCCGAACCCGAACCCTAACCCTAACCCGACCCCTAACCCGAAACCGAACCCGAACCCTAACCCTAACCCTAACCCGAAACCTAACCCGAACCCTAACCCTAACCCTAACCCTAAACCGAACCCTAACCCTAACCGTAACCCGAACCCTAACCCTAAACCGAACCCTAACCCGAACCCGAACCCGAACCCTAACCCGAACCCTAACCCGAGCCTGAACCCGAACCCAAACCCGAACCCTAATCCTAACCCGAACCCGAACCCTAATCCTAACCCGAACCCGAACCCGAATCCATACTCGAAAGCGAAACCAATACCGAACCAGAACCCGAACCCGAACCCTAACCCCTAACCCGAACCCGAACCCGAATCCATAACTGAAAGCGAAACCGATACCGAACCCGAACCGTAACTGAAACCGAACCCTACCCGAACCCGAACCCGAACCCTACCCGAACCCGAACCTGAAACCTACCCGAACCAGAACCAGAACCAGAACCCAAACCCCTAACCCGAACGCGAACCAGAAACCCATAATTGTTTGTGCCAATGTAAAGAAAATGCCATACGCTTATCTGTAAGAAACAACAGTGCCCTGGAACAGTCTGAGCCTTAATATCAGCACTGTGCTTTTGGGAGCGGGAGTTAAAGCGGAGGCAAACAGCACTAAGACACATTTGGCAAAAATCGCGTTCCAATGAATAATATTTTCTTCCCTTTCAAACCCAAACGTAAGTGGTTGTGGCCAGATAAATAAATGCCACACCCTTATGTGTAAGAAACAACAGTGCCCAGGAACGGGTTTCTACGTGAAGAAAATATTTCTCTTTGGAACTCCGCTTTTTTACTTTACCTTCCACAACCCCTTGTGATAGGGTTTCCACGTTAAGAAAATAGTTTTCATTGGAAGCCGGTTTTTCCCAAATGTGTCTAAGTGCTGTATTCCTCGGGTTTCACTCATGCTACCAAAAGCACAGTGATGATGTTAGGGCTTAGACTGTTCCTGGGTAATGTTGTTTCTTACACATAAGGGTGTGGCATTTTCTTTACATTGCCACGACCACATATGATAGGGTTTCAACATGAACAAAATATTTTTCGTTGGAAGCGGTTTTTTGTCAAATGTGTCTCAATACCGTGTTGTTTGGGATTAACTAATGCTACCGAAATCACTATGATGATGTGAGGGCTCAGACCGATCCTGGAAACTTGGTTCTTACAGATAAGCGTATGGCATTTTCTTTACATTGGCACAAACAATTATGATAGAGTTTGCAAAAGAGAAAATTTATTTCATTGAAAGGCGGTTTTTGCCAAATTTTCTCAGCTGTTTGCCTCGGTTTTAACTCATGATACCAAAAGAACAGTGATGATCTTAGGGCTCAGACCGTCCATGGGACCAGTTATTTCTTACAAATAAGCATATGGCACATCCTTTAGCTTGCCACAACAAATTAAGATAGAGTTTGCACATCAAGAAATATTTTTCATTTGAACACGTTTCTGCCAAATATGTCTCAGTACTATGTGCTCAGCACTTGGGAGGATGTCTGCACGTGGAGAAAGACTTTTTTGTGGGAAGCCGGCTTTTGTCAAACGGGTCCCAGTGCTGTGCTCCTCTCCTTTCACTCCTGCTGCCAGAAGCCCAGTGAGGATGGGAGGGCTTAGAACATGGCTGGGCACTACGGTTTCTTCCAGAGTCGTGGATGGCATTTGCTTTACCTTGCCACAACCACTTGTGAGAGGGTCTGCACCTCTGGAAAAATGTTTCCGTGGGAAGCCGGCTTTTGGCCAAACGGGTCTCAGGCCCGTGGGCCTCGGGTGTCCCTCCGGCTCCCCAAAGCACAGGGACGAGGTGAGGGGCTTAGACCATGCCTGGGCCATGTTGTCTCTTGGTGTGTGGCATTTTGTTGACCTGGCTACCCCCACTTGGGATAGGTTTTCCACAGCAAGAGCATATTGTTCGTCGGAAGGCGTTTGGGCCCCAGGGGTCTCCGGGCTGTGTTCGTTGGGGTTGAACTCCTGCTAGCAAAACCGCCGGGAAGATGGAAGGGCTCAGACTGTGCCTGGGCCCTGTGGTCTCTTCCAGGTCAGTGTATGGCATTTCCTTCACCTTGCCACAGGCACTGGGGAGCATGTCTGGACGGGGAGAAGGTCTTCCTCGTTGGAAGCCGGTTTCTGTCAAAGAGTCCCAGTACTGTGTTCCTCTCTTTTCACTCCTGCTGCCAGAAGCCCAGGGAGGATGGGAGGGCTTAGAACATGGCTGGGCACTGGGGTTTCTTCCAGAGAAGGGAATGGCATTGGCTTTCCCTTGCCACCACCCCTTGGGATAGGGTCTGCACCTCAGGAAAGCTGTTTCCGTGGGAAGCCGGCTTTCTGCCCAACGGGCCTCAGGGCCGTGGGCCTCGGGGGTCCCTCCGGCTCCCCAAAGCACAGGGACGAGGTGAGGGGCTTAGACCATGCCTGGGCCATGCTGTTTCTTCCACCTGGGTGTGTGGCATTTTGTTGACCTTGCTACCCCCACTTGGGTTAGGTTTTCCACAGCAAGAGCATATTGTTCGTCGGAAGCCGTTTAGGCCCCGGGGGGTGTCCGGGCTGTATTCCTTGGGGTTGAACTCCTGCTAGCAAAACTGCCGGGATGAGGGAAGGGCTCAGACTGTGCCTGGGCCCTGTGGTCTCTTCCAGGTCAGTGTATGGCATTTCCTTCACCTTGCCACAGGCACTGGGAAGCATGTCTACACGTGGAGAAGGACTTCCTCGTGGGAAGCCGGTTTCTCTCAAAGGGTCCCAGTGCTGTGCTCCTCTCTTTTCACTCCTGCTGCCAGAAGGCAAGGGAGGATGGGAGGGCTTAGAACATGGCTGGGCACTGGGGTTTCTTCCAGAGAAGGGGATGGCATTTGCTTTCCCTTGCCACCACCCCTTGGGATAGGGTCTGCACCTCAGGAAAGCTGTTTCCTTGGGAAGCCGGCTTTCTGCCCAACGGGCCTCAGGGCCGTGGGCCTCGGGTGTCCCTCCGGCTCTCCAAAGCACAGAGACGAGGTGAGGTGCTTAGATCATGCCTGGGCAATGTTGTTTCTTCCACCTGGTTGTGTGGCAATTTGTTGACCTGGCTACCCCCACTTGGGATAGGTTTTCCACAGTAAGAGCATATTGTTTGTCGGAAGCCGTTTGGGCCCCATGGGGTCTCCGGGCTGTGTTCGTTGGGGTTGAACTCCTGCTAGCAAAACCGCCGGGATGAGGGAAGGGCTCAGACTGTGCCTGGGCCCTGTGGTCTCTTCTAGGTCAGTGTATGGCATTTCCTTCCCTTTGCCACAGGCACCTGGGAGCATGTCTGCACGTGGGGAAGGACTTCCCCCTGGGAAGCCGGTTTCTGTCAAACGGATCCCAGTACTGTGCTCCTCTCTTTTCACTCCTGCTGCCAGAAGCCCAGGGAGGAGGGGAGGGCTTAGAACATGGCTGGGCACTGTGGTTTCTTCCAGAGAAATGGAGGGCATTTGCTTTACCTTGCCACAACCACTTGGGATAGGGTCTGCACCTCAGGACAGCTGTTTCCGTGGGAAGCCGGCTTTTTGCAAAGGGGTCTCAGGGCCGTGGGCCTCGGCTGTCCCTCCGGCTCCCCAAAGCACAGGGACGAGGTGAGGGGCTTAGACCATGCCTGGGCCATGTTGTTTCTTCCACCTGGTTGTGTGGCATTTTGTTGACCTGGCTACCCCCACTTGGGATAGCTTTTCCACAGCAAGAGCATATTGTTTGTCGGAAGCCGTTTGGGCCCCAGGGGGCTCCGGGCTGTGTTCGTTGGTGTTGAACTCCTGCTAGCAAAACCGCCGGGATGAGGGAAGGGCTCAGACTGTGCCTGGGCCCTGTGGTCTCTTCCAGGTCAGTGTATGGTATTTCCTTCACCTTGCCACAGGCACTGGGGAGCATGTCTGCACGTGGAGAAGGACTTCCTCGGGGGAAGCCGGTTTCTGTCAAACGGGTCCCAGTGCTGTGTTCCTCTCTTTTCACTCCTGCTGCCAGAAGCCCAGGGAGGAGGGGAGGGCTTAGAACATGGCTGGGCACTGGGGTTTCTTCCAGAGAAGGAGATGGCATTTTTTTCCCTTGCCACCACCCCTTGGGATAGGGTCTGCACCTCAGGAAAGCTTTTCCGTGGTAGGCCGGCTTTCTGCCCAACGGGCCTCAGGGCCGTGTGCCTTGGGGGTCCCTCCTGTTCCCCAAAGCACAGAGACGAGGTAGGGGCTTAGACCATGCTTGGGCCATGTTGTCTCTTCCACCTTGGTGTGTGGCATTTTGTTGACCTGGCTATACCCACTTGGGATAGGTTTTCCATAGCAAGAGCATATTGTTCGTCGGAAGCCGTTTGGGCTCCAGTGGGTCTCCGGGCTGTGTTCGTTGGGGTTGAACTCCTGGTAGCAAAACCGCCGGGATGAGGGAAAGGCTCAGAATGTGCCTGGGCCCTGTGGTCTCTTCCAGGTCAGTGTATGGCATTTCCTTCACCTTGCCACAGGTACTGCGGAGCATGTCTGCACGTGGAGAAGGACTTCCTCGGGGGAAGCCGGTTTCTGTCAAAGGGTCCCAGTGCTGTCCTTTTCTCTTTTCACTCCTGGTGCTAGAAGCCCAGGGAGGAGGGGAGGGCTTAGAACATGGCTGGGCACTGGGGTTTCTTCCAGAGAAGGAGATGGCATTTTTTTCCCTTGCCACCACCCCTTGGGATAGGGTCTGCACATCAATAAAGCTGTTTCCGTGGGAAGCCGGCCTTTTGCAAAGGGTTCTCAGGGCCGTGGGCCTCGGCTGTCCCTCCGGCTCCCCAAAGCACAGGGACGAGGTGAGGGGCTTAGACCATGCCTGGGCAATGTTGTTTCTTACACCTGGGTGTGTGGCATTTTATTGACCTGGCTACCCCCACTTGGGATAGGTTTTCAACAGCAAGCGCCTTCGTTCGTCGGAAGCCGTTTTTGCCTCAGGGGTCTCCGGGCTGTGTTCTTTGGGGTTGAACTCCTGCTAGCAAAACCGCCGGGATGAGGGAAGGGTTCAGACTGGTCCTGGGCCCTGTGGTCTCTTCCAGGTCAGTGTATGGCATTTCCTTCCCCTTGCCACAGGCACCTGGGAGCATGTGTGCACGTGGAGAAAGACTTCCCCGTGGGAAGACGGTTTTTGTCAAACGGGTCCCAGTGCTCTGCTCCTCTCTTTTCACTCCTGCTGCCAGAAGCCCAGGGAGGATGGGAGGGCTTAGAACATGGCTGGGCACTGTGGTTTCTTCCCGAGAAGTGGAGGGCATTTGCTTTACCTTGCCACAACCACTTGTGAGAGGGTCTGCACCTCAGGAAAACTGTTTCCGTGGGAAGCCGGCTTTTTGCAAAGGGGTCTCAGGGCCGTGGGCCTCGGCTGTCCCTCCGGCTCCCCAAAGCACAGGGACGAGGTGAGGGGCTTAGACCATGCCTGGGCCATGTTGTTTCTTCCACCTGGTTGTGTGGCATTTTGTTGACCTGGCTACCCCCACTTGGGATAGGTTTTCCACAGCAAGAGCATATTGTTTGTCGGAAGCCGTTTGGGCCCCAGGGGGTCTCCGGGATGTGTTCCTTGGGGTTGAACTCCTGCTAGCAAAACCGCTGGGATGAGGGAAGGGCTCAGACTGTGCCTGGGCCCTGTGGTCTCTTCCAGGTTAGTGCATGGCATTTCCTTCACCTTGCCACAGGCACTGGGAAGCATGTCTGCACGTGGAGAAGGACTTCCTCGTGGGAAGCCGGTTTCTGTCAAAGGGTCCCAGTGCTGTGCTCCTCTCTTTTCTCTCCTGCTGCCAGAAGCCCAGGGAGGAGGGGAGGGCTTAGAACATGGCTGGGCACTGGGGTTTCTTCCAGAGAAGGGGATGGCATTTGCTTTCCCTTGCCACCACCCCTTGGGATAGGGTCTGCACCTCAGGAAAGCTGTTTCCTTGGGAAGCCGCCTTTCTGCCTAACGGGCCTCAGGGCCGTGGGCCTCGGGGGTCCCTCCGGCTCCGCACAGCACAGGGACGAGGTGAGGGGCTTAGACCATGCCTGGGCCATGTTGTTTCTTCCACCTGGGTGTGTGGCATTTTGTTGACCAGGCTACCCCCACTTGGGATAGGTTTTCCACAGCGAGAGCATATTGTTCGTCGGAAGCCGTTTGGGCCCCAGGGGGTCTCCGGGCTGTGTTCCTTGGGGTTGAACTCCTGCTAGCAAAACCGCCGGGATGAGGGAAAGGCTCAGACTGTGCCTGGGCCCTGTGGTCTCTTCCAGGTCAGTGTATGGCATTTCCTTCCCCTTGCCACAGGCACCTGGGAGCATGTCTGCACGTGGAGAAAGACTTTCCCGTGGGAAGCCGGTTTTTGTCAAACGGGTCCCAGTGCTCTGCTCCTCTCTTTTCACTCCTGCTGCCAGAAGCCCAGGGAGGATGGGAGGGCTTAGAACATGGCTGGGCACTGTGGTTTCTTCCAGAGAAGTGGAGGGCATTTGCTTTACCTTGCCACAACCACTTGGGATAGGGTGTGCACCTCAGTAAAACTGTTTTCCGTGGGAAGCCGGCTTTTTGCAAAGGGGTCTCAGAGCCGTGGGGCTCGGCTGTCCCTCCGGCTCCCCAAAGCACAGGGACGAGGTGAGGAGCTTACCGTGCCTGGGCAATGTTGTTTCTTACACCTGGGTGTGTGGCATTTTGTTGACCTGGCTACTCCCACTTGGGATAGGTTTTCCACAGAAAGCACCTCTTGTTCGACTGAAGCCGTTTTTGCCTCAGGGTCTCCGGGCTGTGTTCGTTGGGGTTGAACTCCTGCTAGCAAAACTGCCGGGATGAGGGAAGGGTTCCTACTGTGCCTGGGCCCTGTAGTCTCTTCCAGGTCAGTGTTTGGCATTTCCTTCCCCTTGCCACAGGCACCTGGGAACGTGTCTGCACGTGGAGAAAGACTTTCCCTTGGGAAGCCGGTTTTTGTCAAACGGGTCCCAGTGCCCTGCTCCTCTCTTTTCACTCCTGCTGCGAGAAGCCCAGGGAGGATTGGAGGGCTTAGAACATGGCTGGGCACTGTGGTTTCTTCCAGAGAAGTGGAGGGCATTTGCTTTACCTTGCCACAACCACTTGGGAGAGGGTCTGTACCTCAGGAAAACTGTTTCCGTGGGAAGCCGGCTTTTTGCAAAGGGGTCTCAGGGCCGTGGGCCTCGGCTGTCCCTCCGGCTCCCCAAAGCACAGGGACGAGGTGAGGAGCTTAGACAGTGCCTGGGCAATGTTGTTTCTTACACCTGGGTGTGTGGCATTTTGTTGACCTGGCTACCCCCACTTGGGATAGGTTTTCCACAGCAAGCACCTCTTGTTCATCGGAAGTCGTTTTTGCCCCAGGGGTCTCGGGCTGTGTTCTTGGGTTTGAATTCCTGCTAGCAAAACCGCCGGGAAGAGGGAAGGGTTCAGACTGGTCCTGGGCCCTGTGGTCTCTTCCAGGTCAGTGTATGGCATTTCCATCCCCTTGCCACAGGCACCTGGGAGCATGTCTGCACGTGGAGAAAGACTTTCCCGTGGGAAGCCGGTTTTTGTCAAACGGGTCCCAGTGCTCTGCTCCTCTCTTTTCACTCCTGCTGCCAGAAGCCCAGGGAGGAGGGGAGGGCTTAGAACATGGCTGGGCACTGTGGTTTCTTCCAGAGAAGTGGAGGGCATTTGCATTACCTTGCCACTGCCACTTGGGATAGGGTCTGCACCTCAGGAAAACTGTTTCGGTGGGAAGCCGGCTTTTTGCAAAGGGGTCTCAGGGCCGTGGGACTCGGGTGTCCCTCCGGCTCCCCAAAGCACAGGGACGAGGTGAGGGGCTTGGACCGTGCCTGGGCAATGTTGTTTCTTACACCTGCGTGTGTGGCATTTCGTTGACCTGGCTACTCCCACTTGGGATAGGTTTTCCTCAGCAAGCACCTCTTGTTCGTCGGAAGCCGTTTTTGCCCCAGGGGTCTCCGGGCTGTGTTCGTTGGGGTTGAACTCCTGCTAGCAAAACCGCCGGGTTGAGGGAAGGGTTCAGACTGTGCCTGGGCCCTGTGGTCTCTTCCAGGTCAGTGTATGGCATTTCCTTCCCCTTGCCACAGGCACCTGGGAGCATGTCTGCACGTGGAGAAAGACTTTCCCGTGGGAAGCCGGTTTTTGTCAAACGGGTCCCAGTGCTCTGCTCCTCTCTTTTCACTCCTGCTGCCAGAAGCCCAGGGAGGATGGGAGGGCTTAGAACATGGCTGGGCACTGTGGTTTCTTCCAGAGAAGTGGAGGGCATTTGCTTTACCTGCCACAACCACTTGGGATTGGGTCTGCACCTCAGGAAAACTCTTTCCGTGGGAAGCCGGCTTTTTGCAAAGGGGTCTCAGAGCCGTGGGGCTCAGCTGTCCCTCCGGCTCCCCAAAGCACAGGGACGAGGTGAGGAACTTAGACCGTGCCTGGGAAATGTTGTTTCTTACACCTGGGTGTGTGGCATTTCGTTGACCTGGCTATTCCCACTGGGATAGGTTTTCCACAGAAAGCACCTCTTGTTCGTCTGAAGCCGTTTTTGCCTCAGGGTCTCCGGGCTGTGTTCGTTGGGGTTGAACTCCTGCTAGCAAAACTGCCGGGATGAGGGAAGGGTTCCTACTGTGCCTGGGCCCTGTAGTCTCTTCCAGGTCAGTGTATGGCATTTCCTTCCCCTTGCCACAGGCACCTGGGAACGTGTCTGCACGTGGAGAAAGACTTTCCCTTGGGAAGCCGGTTTTTGTCAAACGGGTCCCAGTGCCCTGTTCCTCTCTTTTCACTCCTGCTGCCAGAAGCCCAGGGAGGATGGGAGGGCTTAGAACATGGCTGGGCAATGTGGTTTCTTCCAGAGAAGTGGAGGGCATTTGCTTTATCTTGCCACAACCACTTGGGAGAGGGTCTGTACCTCAGGAAAACTGTTTCCGTGGGAAGCCGGCTTTTTGCAAAGGGGTCTCAGGGCCGTGGGCCTCGGCTGTCCCTCCGGCTCCCCAAAGCACAGGGACGAGGTGAGGAGCTTAGACCGTGCCTGGGCAATGTTGTTTCTTACACCTGGGTGTGTGGCATTTTGTTGACCTGGCTACCCCACTTGGGATAGGTTTTCCACAGCAAGCACCTCTTGTTCGTCGGAAGCCGTTTTTGCCCCAGGGGTCTCGGGCTGTGTTCTTGGGTTTGAATTCCTGCTAGCAAAACCGCCGGGAAGAGGGAAGGGTTCAGACTGGTCCTGGGCCCTCTGGTCTCTTCCAGGTCAGTGTATGGCATTTCCATCCCCTTGCCACAGGCACCTGGGAGCATGTCTGCACGTGGAGAAAGACTTTCCCGTGGGAAGCCGGTTTTTGTCAAACGGGTCCCAGTGCTCTGCTCCTCTCTTTTCACTCCTGCTGCCAGAAGCCCAGGGAGGATGGGAGGGCTTAGAACATGGCTGGGCACTGTGGTTTCTTCCAGAGAAGTGGAGGGCATTTGCATTACCTTGCCACTGCCACTTGGGATAGGGTCTGCACCTCAGGAAAACTGTTTCGGTGGGAAGCCGGCTTTTTGCAAAGGGGTCTCAGGGCCGTGGGACTCGGGTGTCCCTCCGGCTCCCCAAAGCACAGGGACGAGGTGAGGGGCTTGGACCGTGCCTGAGCAATGTTGTTTCTTACACCTGGGTGTGTGGCATTTTGTTGACCTGGCTACCCCACTTGGGATAGGTTTTCCACAGCAAGCACCTCTTGTTCGTCGGAAGCCGTTTTTGCCCCAGGGGTCTCCGGGCTGTGTTCGTTGGGGTTGAACTCCTGCTATCAAAACCGTCGGGATGAGGGAAGGGTTCAGACTGTGCCTGGGCCCTGTGGTCTCTTCCAGGTCAGTGTATGGCATTTCCTTCCCCTTGCCACAGGCACCTGGGAGCATGTCTGCACGTGGAGAAAGACTTTCCCGTGGGAAGCCGGTTTTTGTCAACCGGGTCCCAGTGCTCTGCTCCTCTCTTTTCACTCCTGCTGCCAGAAGCCCAGGGTGGATGGGAGGGCTTAGAACATGGCTGGGCAATGTGGTTTCTTCCAGAGAAGTGGAGGGCATTTGCATTACCTTGCCACTACCACTTGGGATAGGGTGTGCACCTCAGGAAAACTGTTTCCGTGGGAAGCCGGCTTTTTGCAAAGGGGTCTCAGTGCCGTGGGCCTCGGGGGTCCCTCCGGCTCTCCAAAGCACAGGGACGAGGTGAGGGGCTTGGACCGTGCCTGGGCAATGTTGTTTCTTACACCTGGGTGTTTGGCATTTTGTTGACTGGCTACCCCACTTGGAATAGGTTTTCCACAGCAAGCACGTATTGTTCGTCGGAAGCCGTTTTTGCCCCAGGGGTCTCCGGGCTGTGTTCCTTGGGGTTGACCTCCTGCTGTCAAAACCGCCGGGATGAGGGAAGGGTTCAGACTGTGCCTGGGCCCTGTGGTCTCTTCCAGGTCAGTGTATGGCATTTCCTTCCCCTTGCCACAGGCACCTGGGAGCATGTCTGCACGTGGAGAAAGACTTTCCCGTGGGAAGCCGGTTTTTGTCAAACGGGTCCCAGTGCTCTGCTCCTCTCTTTTCACTCCTGCTGCCAGAAGCCCAGGGAGGAGGGGAGGGCTTAGAACATGGCTGGGCACTGTGGTTTCTTCCAGAGAAGTGGAGGACATTTGCATTACCTTGCCACAACCTCTTGGGATAGGGTGTGCACCTCAGGAAAACTGTTTCGGTGGGAAGCCGGCTTTTTGCAAATGGGTCTCAGGGCCGTGGGCCTCGGCTGTCCCTCCGGCTCCCCAAAGCACAGGGTCGAGGTGAGGGGCTTGGACCGTGCCTGGGCAATGTTGTTTCTTACACCTGGGTGTGTGGCATTTTGTTGACCTGGCTACCCCACTTGGGATAGGTTTTCCACAGCAAGCACCTCTTGTTCGTCGGAAGCCGTTTTTGCCCCAGGGGTCTCCGGGCTGTGTTCGTTGGGGTTGAACTCCTGCTATCAAAACCGTCGGGATGAGGGAAGGGTTCAGACTGTGCCTGGGCCCTGTGGTCTCTTCCAGGTCAGTGTATGGCATTTCCTTCCCCTTGCCACGGGCACCTGGGAGCATGTCTGCACGTGGAGAAAGACTTTCTCGTGGAAAGCCGGTTTTTGTCAAAAGAGTCCCAGTGCTCTGCTCCTCTCTTTTCACTCCTGCTGCCAGAAGCCCAGGGAGGATGGGAGGGCTTAGAACATGGCTGGGCACTGTGGTTTCTTCCAGAGAAGTGGAGGGCATTTGCATTAACTTGCCACTACCACTTGGTATAGGGTGTCCACCTCAGGAAAACTGTTTCCGTGGGAAGCCGGCTTTTTGCAAAGGGGTCTCAGTGCCGTGGGCCTCGGGTGTCCCTCCGGCTCCCCAAAGTACAGGGACGAGGTGAGGTGCTTGGACCGTGCCTGGGCAATGTTGTTTCTTACACCTGGGTGTGTGGCATTTTGTTGACCTGGCTACCCCACTTGGGATAGGTTTTCCACAGCAAGCACCTCTTGTTCGTCGGAAGCCGTTTTTGCCCCAGGGGTCTCCGGGCTGTGTTCGTTGGGGTTGAACTCTTGCTAGCAAAACCGCCGGGATGAGGGAAGGGTTCAGACTGTGCCTGGGCCCTGTGGTCTCTTCCAGGTCAGTGTATTGCATTTCCTTCCCCTTGCCACAGGCACCTGGAAGCATGTCTGCACGTGGAGAAAGACTTTCCCTTGGGAAGCCGGTTTTTGTCAAACGTGTCCCAGTGCCCTGCTCCTCTCTTTTCACTCCTGCTGCCAGAAGCCCAGGGAGGATGGGAGGGCTTAGAACATGGCTGGGCACTGTGGTTTCTTCCAGAGAAGTGGAGGGCATTTGCTTTACCTTGCCACAACCACTTGGGAGAGGGTCTGTACCTCAGGAAAACTGTTTCCGTGGGAAGCCTGCTTTTTGCAAAGGGGTCTCAGGGCCGTGGGCCTCGGCTGTCCCTCCGGCTCCCCAAAGCACAGGGACGAGGTGAGGGGCTTAGACCGTGCCTGGGCAATGTTGTTTCTTACACCTGGGTGTGTGGCATTTCGTTGACCTGGCTACCCGCACTTGGGATAGGGTTTCCACAGCAAGCACCTCTTTTTCGTCGGAAGCCGTTTTTGCCTCAGGGTCTCCGGGCTGTGTTCGTTGGGGTTGAACTCCTGCTAGCAAAACTGCCGGGATGAGGGAAGGGTTCAGACTGTGCCTGGGCCCTGTGGTCTCTTCCAGGTCAGTGTATGGCATTTCCTTCCCCTTGCCACAGGCACCTGGAAGCATGTCTGCACGTGGAGAAAGACTTTCCCGTGGGAAGCCGGTTTTTGTCAAACGGGTCCCAGTGCTCTGCTCCTCTCTTTTCACTCCTGCTGCCAGAAGCCCAGGGAGGATGGGAGGGCTTAGAACATGGCTGGGCACTGTGGTTTCTTCCAGAGAAGTGGAGGGCATTTGCTTTACCTTGCCACAACCACTTGTGAGAGGGTCTGCACCTCAGGAAAACTGTTTCCGTGGGAAGCCGGCTTTTTGCAAAGGGTTCTCAGGGTCGTGGGCCTCGGGTGTCCCTCCGGCTCCCCAAAGCACAGGGACGAGGTGAGGGGCTTAGACCATGCCTGGGCAATGTTGTTTCTTACACCTTGGTGTGTGGCATTTTGTTGACCTGGCTACCCCCACTTTGGATAGGTTTTCCACAGCAAGCACGTATTGTTCGTCGGAAGCCGTTTTTGCCCCAGGGGTCTCCGGGCTGTGTTCGTTGGGGTTGAACTCCTGCTAGCAAAACCGCCGGGATGAGGGAAGGGTTCAGACTGTGCTTGGGCCCTGTGGTCTCTTCCAGGTCAGTGTATGGCATTTCCTTCCCCTTGCCACAGGCACCTGGGAGCATGTCTGCACGTGGAGAAAGACTTTCCCGTGGGAAGCCGGTTTTTGTCAAACGGGTCCCAGTGCTCTGCTCCTCTCTTTTCACTCCTGCTGCCAGAAGCCCAGGAAGAATGGGAGGGCTTAGAACATGGCTGGGCACTGTGGTTTCTTCCAGAGAAGTGGAGGGCATTTGCTTTACCTTGCCACAACCACGATGATTAGGGTGTGCACCTCAGGAAAACTGTTTCAGTGGGAAGCCGGCTTTTTACAAAGGGGTCTCAGGGCCGTGGGCCTCGGGTGTCCCTCCGGCTCCTCAAAGCACAGGGACGAGGTGAGGGGCTTAGACCATGCCTGGTCAATGTTGTTTCTTACACCTGGGTGTTTGGCATTTTGTTGTCCTGGCTACCCCACTAGGGATAGGTTTTCCACAGCAAGCACGTATTGTTCGTCGGAAGCCGTTTTTGCCCCAGGGGTCTCCGGGCTGTGTTCCTTGGGGTTGACCTACTGCTGTCAAAACCGCCGGAATGCGGGAAGGGTTCAGACTGGTCCTGGGCCTTGTGGTTTCTTCCATGTCAGTGTATGACATTTCCTTCCCCTTGCCACAGGTACCTGCGAGCATGTCTGCACGTGGAGAAAGACTTTCCCGTGGGAAGCCGGTTTTTGTCAAACGGGTCCCAATGCTCTGCTCCTCTCTTTTCACTCCTGCTGCCAGAAGCCCAGGGAGGATGGGAGGGCTTAGAACATGGCTGGGCACTGTGGTTTCTTCCAGAGAAGTGGAGGGCATTTGCTTTACCTTGCCACAACCACTTGGGAGAGGGTCTGTACCTCAGGAAAACTGTTTCCGTGGGAAGCCGGCTTTTTGCAAAGGGGTCTCAGGGCCGAGGGCCTCGCGTGTCCCTCCGGCTCCTCAAAGCACAGGGACGAGGTGAGGAGCTTAGACCGTGCCTGGGCAATGTTGTTTCTTACACCTGGGTGTGTGGCATTAGGTTGACCTGGCTACCCCACTTGGGATAGGTTTTCCACAGCAAGCACCTCTTGTTCGTCGGAAGCCGTTTTTGCCCCAGGGGTCTCCGGGCTGTGTTCGTTGGGGTTGAACTCTTGCTAGCAAAACTCCCGGGATGAGGGAAGGGTTCAGACTGTGCTTGGGCCCTGTGGTCTCTTCCAGGTCAGTGTATGGCATTTCCTTCCCCTTGCCACAGGCACCTGGGAGCATGTCTGCACGTGGAGAAAGACTTTCCCGTGGGAAGCCGGTTTTTGTCAAACGGGTCCCAGTGCTCTGCTCCTCTCTTTTCACTCCTGCTGCCAGAAGCCCAGGAAGAATGGGAGGGCTTAGAACATGGCTGGGCACTGTGGTTTCTTCCAGAGAAGTGGAGGGCATTTGCTTTACCTTGCCACAACCACGATGATTAGGGTGTGCACCTCAGGAAAACTGTTTCAGTGGGAAGCCGGCTTTTTACAAAGGGGTCTCAGGGCCGTGGGCCTCGGGTGTCCCTCCGGCTCCTCAAAGCACAGGGACGAGGTGAGGGGCTTAGACCATGCCTGGTCAATGTTGTTTCTTACACCTGGGTGTTTGGCATTTTGTTGTCCTGGCTACCCCACTAGGGATAGGTTTTCCACAGCAAGCACGTATTGTTCGTCGGAAGCCGTTTTTGCCCCAGGGGTCTCCGGGCTGTGTTCCTTGGGGTTGACCTACTGCTGTCAAAACCGCCGGAATGCGGGAAGGGTTCAGACTGGTCCTGGGCCTTGTGGTTTCTTCCATGTCAGTGTATGACATTTCCTTCCCCTTGCCACAGGTACCTGCGAGCATGTCTGCACGTGGAGAAAGACTTTCCCGTGGGAAGCCGGTTTTCGTCAAACGGGTCCCAGTGCTCTGCTCCTCTCTTTTCACTCCTGCTGCCAGAAGCCCAGGGAGGATGGGAGGGCTTAGAACATGGCTGGGCACTGTGGTTTCTTCCAGAGAAGTGGAGGGCATTTGCTTTACCTTGCCACAACCACTTGGGAGAGGGTCTGTACCTCAGGAAAACTGTTTCCGTGGGAAGCCGGCTTTTTGCAAAGGGGTCTCAGGGCCGAGGGCCTCGCGTGTCCCTCCGGCTCCTCAAAGCACAGGGACGAGGTGAGGAGCTTAGACCGTGCCTGGGCAATGTTGTTTCTTACACCTGGGTGTGTGGCATTAGGTTGACCTGGCTACCCCACTTGGGATAGGTTTTCCACAGCAAGCACCTCTTGTTCGTCGGAAGCCGTTTTTGCCCCAGGGGTCTCCGGGCTGTGTTCGTTGGGGTTGAACTCTTGCTAGCAAAACTCCCGGGATGAGGGAAGGGTTCAGACTGTGCCTGGGCCCTGTGGTCTCTTCCAGGTCAGTGTATGGCATTTCCTTCCCCTTGCCACAGGCACCTGGGAGCATGTCTGCACGTGGAGAAAGACTTTCCCGTGGGAAGCCGGTTTTTGTCAAACGGGTCCCAGTGCTCTGCTCCTCTCTTTTCACTCCTGCTGCCAGAAGCCCAGGGAGGATGGGAGGGCTTAGAACATGGCTGGGCACTGTGGTTTCTTCCAGAGAAGTGGAGGGCATTTGCATTACCTTGCCACTGCCACTTGGGATAGGGTCTGCATCTCAGGAAAACTGTTTCGGTGGGAAGCCGGCTTTTTGCAAAGGGGTCTCAGGGCCGTGGGCCTCGGCTGTCCCTCCGGCTCCCCAAAGCACAGGGACGAGGTGAGGGGCTTAGACCGTGCCTGGGCAATGTTGTTTCTTACACCTGGGTGTGTGGCATTTTGTTGACCTGGCTACCCCACTTGGGATAGGTTTTCCACAGCAAGCACCTCTTGTTCGTCGGAAGCCGTTTTTGCCCCAGGGGTCTCCGGGCTGTGTTCGTTGGGGTTGAACTCCTGCTATCAAAACCGTCGGGATGAGGGAAGGGTTCAGACTGTGCCTGGGCCCTTTGGTCTCTTCCAGGTCAGTGTATGGCATTTCCTTCCCCTTGCCACAGGCACCTGGGAGCATGTCTGCACGTGGAGAAAGACTTTCCCGTGGGAAGCCGGTTTTTGTCAAACGGGTCCCAGTGCTCTGCTCCTCTCTTTTCACTCCTGCTGCCAGAAGCCCAGGGAGGATGGGAGGGCTTAGAACATGGCTGGGCAATGTGGTTTCTTCCAGAGAAGTGGAGGGCATTTGCATTACCTTGCCACTACCACTTGGGATAGGGTGTGCACCTCAGGAAAACTGTTTCCGTGGGAAGCCAGCTTTTTGCAAAGGGGTCTCAGTGCCGTGGGCCTCAGGTGTCCGTCCGGCTCCCCAAAGCACAGGGACGAGGTGAGGGGCTTGGACCATGCCTGGGCAATGTTGTTTCTTACACCTGGGTGTGTGTCATTTTGTTGACCTGGCTACTCCCACTTGGGATAGGTTTTCCACAGCAAGCACCTATTGTTCGTCAGAAGCCGTTTTTGCCCCAGGGGTCCCCGGGCTGTGTTCGTTGGGGTTGAACTCCTGCTAGCAAAACCGCCGGGATGAGGGAAGGGTTCAGACTGTGCCTGGGCCCTGTGGTCTCTTCCAGGTCAGTGTATGGCATTTCCTTCCCCTTGCCACAGGCACCTGGGAACGTGTCTGCACGTGGAGAAAGACTTTCCCTTGGGAAGCCGGTTTTTGTCAAACGGGTCCCATTGCCCTGCTCCTCTCTTTTCACACCTGCTGCCAGAAGCCCAGGGAGGATGGGAGGACTTAGAACATGGCTGGGCACTGTGGTTTCTTCCAGAGAAGTGGAGGGCATTTGCATTACCTTGCCACAACCACTTGGGATAGGGTGTGCACCTCAGGAAAACTGTTTTCCGAGGGAAGCCGGCTTTTTGCAAAGGGGTCTCAGGGCCGTGGGGCTCGGCTGTCCCTCCGGCTCCCCAAAGCACAGGGACGAGGTGAGGGGCTTCGACCGTGCCTGGGCAATGTTGTTTCTTACACCTGGGTGTGTGGCATTTTGTTGACCTGGCTACCCCACTTGGGATAGGTTTTCCACAGCAAGCACCTCTTGTTCGTCGGAAGCCGTTTTTGCCCCAGGGGTCTCCGGGCTGTGTTCGTTGGGGTTGAACTCCTGCTAGCAAAACCGCCGGGATGAGGGAAGGGTTCAGACTGTGCCTGGGCCCTGTGGTCTCTTCCAGGTCAGTGTATGGCATTTCCTTCCCCTTGCCACAGGCACCTGGGAGCATGTCTGCACGTGGAGAAAGACTTTCCCGTGGGAAGCCGGTTTTTGTCAAACGGGTCCCAGTGCTCTGCTCCTCTCTTTTCACTCCTGCTGCCAGAAGCCCAGGGAGGATGGGAGGGCTTAGAACATGGCTGGGCAATGTGGTTTCTTCCAGAGAAGTGGAGGGCATTTGCATTACCTTGCCACTACCACTTGGGATAGGGTGTGCACCTCAGGAAAACTGTTTCCGTGGGAAGCCGGCTTTTTGCAAAGGGGTCTCAGTGCCGTGGGCCTCGGGTGTCCCTCCGGCTCCCCAAAGCACAGGGACGAGGTGAGGGGCTTGGACCGTGCCTGGGCAATGTTGTTTCTTACACCTTGGTGTGTGTCATTTTGTTGACCTGGCTACTCCCACTTGGGATACGTTTTCCACAGCAAGCACCTATTGTTCGTCGGAAGCCGTTTTTGCCCCAGGGGTCCCCGGGCTGTGTTCGTTGGGGTTGAACTCCTGCTAGCAAAACCGTCGGGATGAGGGAAGGGTTCAGACTGTGCCTGGGCCCTGTGGTCTCTTCCAGGTCAGTGTATGGCATTTCCTTCCCCTTGCCACAGGCACCTGGGAGCATGTCTGCACGTGGAGAAAGACTTTCCCGTGGGAAGCCGGTTTTTGTCAAACGGGTCCCAGTGCTCTGCTCCTCTCTTTTCACTCCTGCTGCCAGAAGCCCAGGGAGGATGGGAGGGCTTAGAACATGGCTGGGCAATGTGGTTTCTTCCAGAGAAGTGGAGGGCATTTGCATTACCTTGCCACTACCACTTGGGATAGGGTGTGCACCTCAGGAAAACTGTTTCCGTGGGAAGCCAGCGTTTTGCAAAGGGGTCTCAGTGCCGTGGGCCTCAGGTGTCCGTCCGGCTCCCCAAAGCACAGGGACGAGGTGAGGGGCTTGGACCGTGCCTGGGCAATGTTGTTTCTTACACCTGGGTGTGTGTCATTTTGTTGACCTGGCTACTCCCACTTGGGATAGGTTTTCCACAGCAAGCACCTATTGTTCGTCGGAAGCCGTTTTTGCCCCAGGGGTCCCCGGGGTTGTTCGTTGGGGTTGAACTCCTGCTAGCAAAACCGCCGGGATGAGGGAAGGGTTCAGACTGTGCCTGGGCCCTGTGGTCTCTTCCAGGTCAGTGTATGGCATTTCCTTCCCCTTGCCACAGGCACCTGGGAACGTGTCTGCACGTGGAGAAAGACTTTCCCTTGGGAAGCCGGTTTTTGTCAAACGGGTCCCATTGCCCTGCTCCTCTCTTTTCACACCTGCTGCCGGAAGCCCAGGGAGGATGGGAGGACTTAGAACATGGCTGGGCACTGTGGTTTCTTCCAGAGAAGTGGAGGGCATTTGCTTTACCTTGCCACAACCACTTGGGATAGGGTGTGCACCTCAGGAAAACTGTTTTCCGAGGGAAGCCGGCTTTTTGCAAAGGGGTCTCAGGGCCGTGGGGCTCGGCTGTCCCTCCGGCTCCCCAAAGCACAGGGACGAGGTGAGGGGCTTCAACCGTGCCTGGGCAATGTTGTTTCTTACACCTGGGTGTGTGGCATTTTGTTGACCTGGCTACCCCACTTGGGATAGGTTTTCCACAGCAAGCACCTCTTGTTCGTCGGAAGCCGTTTTTGCCCCAGGGGTCTCCGGGCTGTGTTCGTTGGGGTTGAACTCCTGCTAGCAAAACCGCCGGGATGAGGGAAGGGTTCAGACTGTGCCTGGGCCCTGTGGTCTCTTCCAGGTCAGTGTATGGCATTTCCTTCCCCTTGCCACAGGCACCTGGGAGCATGTCTGCACGTGGAGAAAGACTTTCCCGTGGGAAGCCGGTTTTTGTCAAACGGGTCCCAGTGCTCTGCTCCTCTCTTTTCACTCCTGCTGCCAGAAGCCCAGGGAGGATGGGAGGGCTTAGAACATGGCTGGGCAATGTGGTTTCTTCCAGAGAAGTGGAGGGCATTTGCATTACCTTGCCACTACCACTTGGGATAGGGTGTGCACCTCAGGAAAACTGTTTCCGTGGGAAGCCGGCTTTTTGCAAAGGGGTCTCAGTGCCGTGGGCCTCGGGTGTCCCTCCGGCTCCCCAAAGCACAGGGACGAGGTGAGGGGCTTGGACCGTGCCTGGGCAATGTTGTTTCTTACACCTGTGTGTGTGTCATTTTGTTGACCTGGCTACTCCCACTTGGGATAGGTTTTCCACAGCAAGCACCTCTTGTTCGTCGGAAGCCGTTTTTGCCCCAGGGGTCCCCGGGCTGTGTTCGTTGGGGTTGAACTCCTGCTAGAAAAACCGCCGGGATGCGGGAAGGGTTCAGACTGTGCCTGGGCCCTGTGGTCTCTTCCAGGTCAGTGTATGGCATTTCCTTCCCCTTGCCACAGGCACCTGGGAGCATGTCTGCACGTGGAGAAAGACTTTCCCGTGGGAAGCCGGTTTTTCTCAAACGGGTCCCAGTGCCCTGCTCCTCTCTTTTCACTCCTGCTGCCAGAAGCCCAGGGAGGATGGGAGGGCTTAGAACATGGCTGAGCACTGTGGTTTCTTCCAGAGAAGTGGAGGGCATTTGCTTTACCTTGCCACAACTACTTGAGGGAGGGTCTGCATCTCAGGAAAACTGTTTCCGTGGAGGCCGGGTTTTTGCAAAGGGGTCTCACGGCCGTGGGGCTCGGCTGTCCCTCCGGCTCCCCAAAGCACAGGGACGAGGTGAGGGGCTTAGACCGTGCCTGGGCAATGTTGTTTCTTAGAACTGGGTGTGTGGCATTTTGTTGACCTGGCTACCCCCACTTGGGATAGGTGTTCCAGTCAAGCACCTCTTGTTCGTCGGAAGCCGTTTTTGCCTCAGGGTCTCCGGGCTATGTTCGTTGGGGTTGAACTCCTGTTAGCAAAACCGCCGGGATGAGGGAAGGGTTCAGACTGTGCCTGGGCCCTGTGGTCTCTTCCAGGTCAGTGTATGGCATTTCCTTCCCCTTGCCACAGGCACCTGGGAGCATGTCTGCACGTGGAGAAAGACTTTCCCGTGGGAAGCCGGTTTTTGTCAAACGGGTCCCAGTGCTCTGCTCCTCTCTTTTCACTCCTGCTGCCTGAAGCCCAGGGAGGATGGGAGGGCTTAGAACATGGCTGGGCACTGTGGTTTCTTCCAGAGAAGTGGAGGGCATTTGCATTACTTTGCCACACCCACTTGGGATAGGGTGTGCACCTCAGGAATACTGTTTCCGTGGGAAGCCGGCTTTTTGCAAAGGGGTCTCAGGGCCGTGGGTCTCGGCTGTCCCTCCGGCTCCCCAAAGCACAGGGACGAGGTTAGGGGCTTAGACCGTGCCTGGGCCATGTGGTTTCTTACACCTGGGTGTGTGGCATTTTGTTGACCTGGCTACCCCCACTTGGGATAGGTTTTCCAGTCAAGCACCTCTTGTTCATCGGTTGCCGTTTTTGCCCCAGGGGTCTCCGGGCTGTGTTCGTTGGGGTGAACTCCTGCTAGCAAAACCGCCGGGATGAGGGAAGGGTTCAGACTGTGCCTTGGCCCTGTGGTCTCTTCCAGGTCAGTGTATGGCATTTCCTTCCCCTTGCCACAGGCACCTGGGAGCATGTCTGCACGTGGAGAAAGACTTTCCCGTGGGAAGCCGGTTTTTGTCAAATGGGTCCCAGTGCCCTGTTCCTCTCTTTTCACTCCTGCTGCCAGAAGCCCAGGGAGGATGGGAGGGCTTAGAACATGGCTGGGCACTGTGGTTTCTTCCAGAGAAGTGGAGGGCATTTGCTTTACCTTGCCACAACCACTTCTGAGAGGGTCTGCACCTCAGGAAAACTGTTTCCGTGGGAAGGCGGCTTTTTGCAAAGGGGTCTCAGGGCCGTGGGCCTCGGGTGTCCCTCCGGCTCCCCAAAGCACAGGGACGAGGTGAGGGGCTTAGACCTTACCTGGGAAATGTTGTTTCTTACACCTGTGTGTGTGGCATTTTGTTGACCTGGCTACCCCCACTTGGGATAGGTTTTCCCCAGCAAGCACCTATTGTTCGTCAGAAGCCGTTTTTGCCCCAGGGCTCTCCGGGCTGTGTTCGTTGGGTTTGAACTCCTGCTAGCAAAACCGCCGGGATGAGGGAAGGGTTCAGACTGTGCCTGGGCCCTGTGGTCTCTTCTAGGTCAGTGTATGGCATTTCCTTCCCCTTGTCACAGGCACCTGGGAGCATGTCTGCATGTGGAGAAAGACTTTCCCGTGGGAAGCCGGTTTTTGTCAAACGGGTCCCAGTGCTCTGCTCCTGTCTTTTCACTCCTGCTGCCAGAAGCCCAGGGAGGATGGGAGGGCTTAGAACATGGCTGGGCACTGTGGTTTTTCCAGAGAAGTGGAGAGCATTTGCATTACCTTGCCACAACCAGTTGGGATAGGGTGTGCACCTCAGGAAAACTGTTTCCATGGGAAGCCGGCTTTTTGCAAAGGGGGCTCAGGGCCGTGGGGCTCGGCTGTCCCTCCGGCTCCCCAAAGCACAGGGACGAGGTGAGGGGCTTAGACGGTGCCTGGGAAATGTTGTTTCTTACAACTGGGTGTGTGGCATTTCGTTGACCTCGCTAGCCCCACTTGGGATAGGTTTTCCACAGCAAGCACCTATTATTCGTCGGAAGCCGTTTTTGCCGCAGGCGTCTCCGGGCTGTGTTCGTTGCGGACCTCCTGCTAGCAAAACCGCCGGAATGAGGGAAGGGTTCAGACTGTGCCTGGGCCCTGTGGTCTCTTCCAGGTCAGTGTATGGCATTTCCTTCCCCTTGCCACAGGCACCTGGGAGCATGTCTGCACATGAAGAAAGACTTTCCGGTGGGAAGCCGGTTTTTCTCAAACGGGTCCCAGTGCCCTGCTCCTCTCTTTTCACTCCTGCTGCCAGAAGCCCAGGGAGGATGGGAGGGCTTAGAACATGGCTGGGCACTGTGGTTTCTTCCAGAGAAGTGGAGGGCATTTGCTTTACCTTGCCACAACTACTTGAGGGAGGGTCTGCACCTCAGGAAATCTGTTTCCGTGGGAAGCCGGCTTTTTGCAAAGGGGTCTCAGGGCCGTGGGTCTCGGCTGTCCCTCCGGCTCCCCAAAGCACAGGGACGAGGTGAGGGGCTTAGACCGTGCCTGGGCAATGTTGTTTGTTACACCTGGGTGTGTGGCATTTTGTTGACCTGGCTACCCCCACTTGGGATAGGTTTTCCACAGCAAGCACCTCTTGTTCGTCGGAAACCGTTTTTGCCCCAGGGGTCTCCGGGCTGTGTTCGTTGGGGTTGAACTCATGCTAGCAAAGCCGCCGGGATGAGCTAAGGGTTCAGACTGTGCCTGGGCCCTGTGGTCTCTTCCAGGTGAGTGTATGGCATTTCCTTCCCCTTGCCACAGGCACCTGGGAGCATGTCTGCACGTGGAGAAAGACTTTCCCATGGGAAGCCGGTTTTTGTCAAACGGGTCCCAGTGCTCTGCTCCTCTCTTTTCACTCCTGCTGCCAGAAGCCCAGGGAGGAGGGGAGGGCTTAGAACATGGCTGGGCACTGTGGTTTCTTCCAGAGAAGTGGAGGGCATTTGCACTTCCTTGCCACAACCACTTGGGATAGGGTCTGCACCTCAGGAAAACTGTTTACGTGGGAAGGCGGCTTTTTGCAAAGGGGTCTCAGGGCCGTAGGCCTCAGGTGTCCCTCCGGCTCCCCAAAGCACAGGGACGAGGTGAGGGGCTTAGACCGTGCCTGGGCAATGTTGTTTCTTACACCTTGGTGTGTGGCATTTCGTTGACCTGGCTACTCCCACTTGAGATAGGTTTTCCACAGCAAGCACCTCTTGTTCGTCGGAAGCCGTTTTTGCCCCAGGGGTCTCCGGGCTGTGTTTGTTGGGGTTGAACTCCTGCTAGCAAAACCGCCAGGATGAGGGAAGGGTTCAGACTGTGCCTGGGCCCTGTGGTCTCTTCCAGGTCAGTGTATGGCATTTCCTTCCCCTTGCCACAGGCACCTGGGAGCATGTCTGCATGTGGAGAAAGACTTTCCCGTGGGAAGCCGGTTTTTGTCAAACGGTTCCCAGTGCTGTGCTCCTCTCTTTTCACTCCTGCTGCCAGAAGCCCAGGGAGGAGGGGAGGGCTTAGAACATGGCTGGGCACTGTGGTTTCTTCCAGAGAATTGGAGGGCATTTGCATTACCTTGCCACAACCACTTGGGATAGGGTGTGCACCTCTGGAAAACTCTTTCCGTGGGAAGCCGGCTTTTTGCAAAGGGGTCTCAGGGCCGGGGGGATCGGCTTTCCCTCCGGCTCCCCAAAGCACAGGGACGAGGTGAGGGGCTTAGACCGTGCCTGGGCAATGTTGTTTCTTACACCTGGGTGTGTGGCATTTTGTTGACCTGGCTACCCCCACTTGGGATAGGTGTTCCAGTCAAGCACCTCTTGTTCGTCGGAAGCCGTTTTTGCCTCAGGGTCTCCGGGCTATGTTCGTTGGGGTTGAACTCCTGCTAGCAAAACTGCCGGGATGAGGGAAGGGTTCACAATGTGCCTGGGCCCTGTGGTCTCTTCCAGGGCAGTGTATGGCATTTCCTTCCCCTTGCCACAGGCACCTGGGAGCATGTCTGCACGTGGAGAAAGACTTTCCCGTGGGAAGCCTGTTTATGTCAAACGGGTCCCAGTGCCCTGCTGCTCTCTTTTCACTCCTGCTGCCAGAAGCCCAGGGAGGATGGGAGGGCTTAGAACATGGCTGGGCACTGTGGTTTCTTCCAGAGAAGTGGAGGGCATTTGCTTTACCTTGCCACAACCACGTGGGATAGGGTCTGCACCTCAGGAAAACTGTTTCCGTGGGAAGCCGGCTTTTTGCAAAGGGGTCTCAGGGCTGTGGGCCTCGGGTGTCCCTCCGGCTCCCCAAAGCACAGGGACGAGGTGACGGGCTTAAACCGTGCCTGGGCAATGTTCTTTCTTACACCTGGGTGTGTGGCATTTCGTTGACCTGGCTACCCCCACTTGGGATAGGTTTTCCACAGCAAGCACCCCTTGTTCGTTGGAAGCCGTTTTTGCCCCAGGGGTCTCCGGGCTGTGTTCGTTGGGTTTGAAATCCTGCTAGCAAAACCGCCGGGATGAGGGAAGGGTTCAGACTGTGCCTGGGTTCTGTGGTCTCTTCTAGGTCAGTGTATGGCATTTCCTTCCCCTTGCCACAGGCACCTGGGAGCATGTCTGCACGTGGAGAAAGACTTTCCCGTGGGAAGCCGGTTTTTGTCAAACGGGTCCCAGTGCTCTGCTCCTCTCTTTTCACTCCTGCTGCCAGAAGCCCAGGGAGGATGGGAGGGCTTAGAACATGGCCTGGCACTGTGGTTTTTCCAGAGAAGTGGAGGGCATTTGCATTACCTTGCCACAACCACTTGGGATAGGGTGTGCACCTCAGGAAAACTGTTTCCGTGGGAAGCCGGCTTTTTGCAAAGGGTTCTCAGGGCCGTGGGGCTCGGCTGTCCCTCCGGCTCCCCAAAGCACAGGGACGAGGTGAGGGGCTTAGACGGTGCCTGGGAAATGTTGTTTCTTACAACTGGGTGTGTGGCATTTCGTTGACCTCGCTAGCCCCACTTGGGATAGATTTTCCACAGCAAGCACCTATTGTTCGTAGGAAGCCGTTTTTGCCCCAGGGGTCTCCGGGCTGTGTTCGTTGGGGAACTCCTGCTAGCAAAAGCGCCGGGATGAGGGAAGGGTTCAGACTGTGCCTGGGCCCTGTGGTCTCTTCCAGGTCAGTGTATGGCATTTCCTTCCCCTTGCCACAGGCACCTGGGAGCATGTCTGCATGTGGAGAAAGACTTTCCCGTGGGAAGCCGGTTTTTGTCAAACGGGTCCCAGTGCTCTGCTCCTCTCTTTTCACTCCTGCTGCCTGAAGCCCAGGGAGGATGGGAGGGCTTAGAACATGGCTGGGCACTGTGGTTTCTTCCAGAGAAGTGGAGGGCATTTGCATTACTTTGCCACAACCACTTGGGATAGGGTGTGCACCTCAGGAAAACTGTTTCCGTGGGAAGCCGGCTTTTTGCAAAGGGGTCTCAGGGCCGTGGGTCTCGGCTGTCCCTCCGGCTCCCCAAAGCACAGGGACGAGGTGAGGGGCTTAGACCGTGCCTGGGCCATGTGGTTTCTTACACCTGGGTGTGTGGCATTTTGTTGACCTGGCTACCCCCACTTGGGATAGGTTTTCCAGTCAAGCACCTCTTGTTCATCGGAAGCCGTTTTTGCCCCAGGGGTCTCCGGGCTGTATTCGTTGGGGTTGAACTCCTGCTAGCAAAACCGCCGGGATGAGGGAAGGGTTCAGACTGTGCCTGGGCCCTGTGGTCTCTTCCAGGTCAGTGTATGGCATTTCCTTCCCCTTGCCACAGGCACCTGGGAGCATGTCTGCACGTGAAGAAAGACTTTCCCGTGGGAAGCCGGTTTTTCCCAAACGGGTCCCAGTGCCCTGCTCCTCTCTTTTCACTCCTGCTGCCAGAAGCCCAGGGAGGATGGGAGGGCTTAGAACATGGCTGGGCACTGTGGTTTCTTCCAGAGAAGTGGAGGGCATTTGCTTTACCTTGCCACAACCACTTCTGAGAGGGTCTGCACCTCAGGAAAACTGTTTCCGTGGGAAGGCGGCTTTTTGCAAAGGGGTCTCAGGGCCGTGGGCCTCGGGTGTCCCTCCGGCTCCCCAAAGCACAGGGACGAGGTGAGGGGCTTAGACCTTACCTGGGCAATGTTGTTTCTTACACCTGTGTGTGTGGCATTTTGTTGACCTGGCTACCCCCACTTGGGATAGGTTTTCCCCAGCAAGCACCTATTGTTCGTCAGAAGCCGTTTTTGCCCTAGGGCTCTCCGGGCTGTGTTCGTTGGGTTTGAACTCCTGCTAGCAAAACCGCCGGGATGAGGGAAGGGTTCAGACTGTGCCTGGGCCCTGTGGTCTCTTCTAGGTCAGTGTATGGCATTTCCTTCCCCTTGTCACAGGCACCTGGGAGCATGTCTGCATGTGGAGAAAGACTTTCCCGTGGGAAGCCGGTTTTTGTCAAACGGGTCCCAGTGCTCTGCTCCTGTCTTTTCACTCCTGCTGCCAGAAGCCCAGGGAGGATGGGAGGGCTTAGAACATGGCTGGGCACTGTGGTTTTTCCAGAGAAGTGGAGAGCATTTGCATTACCTTGCCACAACCACTTGGGATAGGGTGTGCACCTCAGGAAAACTGTTTCCGTGGGAAGCCGGCTTTTTGCAAAGGGGGCTCAGGGCCGTGGGGCTCGGCTGTCCCTCCGGCTCCCCAAAGCACAGGGACGAGGTGAGGGGCTTAGACGGTGCCTGGGAAATGTTGTTTCTTACAACTGGGTGTGTGGCATTTCGTTGACCTCGTTAGCCCCACTTGGGATAGGTTTTCCACAGCAAGCACCTATTATTCGTTGGAAGCCGTTTTTGCCGCAGGCGTCTCCGGGCTGTGTTCGTTGGGGACCTCCTGCTAGCAAAACCGCCGGGATGAGGGAAGGGTTCAGACTGTGCCTGGGCCCTGTGGTCTCTTCCAGGTCAGTGTATGGCATTTCCTTCCCCTTGCCACAGGCACCTGGGAGCATGTCTGCACGTGAAGAAAGACTTTCCCGTGGGAAGCCGGTTTTTCTCAAACGGGTCCCAGTGCCCTGTTCCTCTCTTTTCACTCCTGCTGCCAGAAGCCCAGGGAGGATGGGAGGGCTTAGAACATGGCTGGGCACTGTGGTTTCTTCCAGAGAAGTGGAGGGCATTTGCTTTACCTTGCCACAACTACTTGAGGGAGGGTCTGCACCTCAGGAAATCTGTTTCCGTGGGAAGCCGGCTTTTTGCAAAGGGGTCTCAGGGCCGTGGGGCTCGGCTGTCCTTCCGGCTCCACAAAGCACAGGGACGAGGTGAGGGGCTTAGACCGTGCCTGGGCAATGTTGTTTGTTACACCTGGGTGTGTGGCATTTTGTTGACCTGGCTACCCCCACTTGGGATAGGTTTTCCACAGCAAGCACCTCTTGTTCGTCGGAAACCGTTTTTGCCCCAGGGGTCTCCGGGCTGTGTTCGTTGGGGTTGAACTCCTGCTAGCAAAGCCGCCGGGATGAGCTAAGGGTTCAGACTGTGCCTGGGCCCTGTGGTCTCTTCCAGGTGAGTGTATGGCATTTCCTTCCCCTTGCCACAGGCACCTGGGAGCATGTCTGCACGTGGAGAAAGACTTTCCCATGGGAAGCCGGTTTTTGTCAAACGGGTCCCAGTGCTCTGCTCCTCTCTTTTCACTCCTGCTGCCAGAAGCCCAGGGAGGATGGGAGGGCTTAGAACATGGCTGGGCACTGTGGTTTCTTCCAGAGAAGTGGAGGGCATTTGCACTTCCTTGCCACAACCACTTGGGATAGGGTCTGCACCTCAGGAAAACTGTTTCCGTGGAAGCCGGGTTTTTGCAAAGGGGTCTCACGGCCGTGGGGCTCGGCTGTCCCTCCGGCTCCCCAAAGCACAGGGACGAGGTGAGGGGCTTAGACCGTGCCTGGGCAATGTTGTTTCTTACAACTGGGTGTGTGGCATTTTGTTGACCTGGCTACCCCCACTTGGGATAGGTGTTCCAGTCAAGCACCTCTTGTTCGTCGGAAGCCATTTTTGCCTCAGGGTCTCCGGGCTATGTTCGTTGGGGTTGAACTCCTGCTAGCAATACTGCCGGGATGAGGGAAGGGTTCACAATGTGCCTGGGCCCTGTGGTCTATTCCATGTCAGTGTATGGCATTTCCTTCCCCTTGCCACAGGCACCTGGGAGCATGTCTGCACGTGGAGAAAGACTTTCCCGTGGGAAGCCGGTTTATGTCAAACGGGTCCCAGTGCCCTGCTCCTCTCTTTTCACTCCTGCTGCCAGAAGCCCAGGGAGGATGGGAGGGCTTAGAACATGGCTGGGCACTGTGGTTTCTTCCAGAGAAGTGGAGGGCATTTGCTTTACCTTGCCACAACCACTTCTGAGAGGGTCTGCACCTCAGGAAAACTGTTTCCGTGGGAAGGCGGCTTTTTGCAAAGGGGTCTCAGGGCCGTGGGCCTCGGGTGTCCCTCCGGCTCCCCAAAGCACAGGGACGAGGTGAGGGGCTTAGACCTTACCTGGGCAATGTTGTTTCTTACACCTGTGTGTGTGGCATTTTGTTGACCTGGCTACCCCCACTTGGGATAGGTTTTCCCCAGCAAGCACCTATTGTTCGTCAGAAGCCGTTTTTGCCCCAGGGCTCTCCGGGCTGTGTTCGTTGGGTTTGAACTCCTGCTAGCAAAACCGCCGGGATGAGGGAAGGGTTCAGACTGTGCCTGGGCCCTGTGGTCTCTTCTAGGTCAGTGTATGGCATTTCCTTCCCCTTGTCACAGGCACCTGGGAGCATGTCTGCATGTGGAGAAAGACTTTCCCGTGGGAAGCCGGTTTTTGTCAAACGGGTCCCAGTGCTCTGCTCCTGTCTTTTCACTCCTGCTGCCAGAAGCCCAGGGAGGATGGGAGGGCTTAGAACATGGCTGGGCACTGTGGTTTTTCCAGAGAAGTGGAGAGCATTTGCATTACCTTGCCACAACCACTTGGGATAGGGTGTGCACCTCAGGAAAACTGTTTCCGTGGGAAGCTGGCTTTTTGCAAAGGGGGCTCAGGGCCGTGGGGCTCGGCTGTCCCTCCGGCTCCCCAAAGCACAGGGACGAGGTGAGGGGCTTAGACGGTGCCTGGGAAATGTTGTTTCTTACAACTGGGTGTGTGGCATTTCGTTGACCTCGTTAGCCCCACTTGGGATAGGTTTTCCACAGCAAGCACCTATTATTCGTTGGAAGCCGTTTTTGCCGCAGGCGTCTCCGGGCTGTGTTCGTTGGGGACCTCCTGCTAGCAAAACCGCGGGGATGAGGGAAGGGTTCAGACTGTGCCTGGGCCCTGTGGTCTCTTCCAGGTCAGTGTATGGCATTTCCTTCCCCTTGCCACAGGCACCTGGGAGCACGTCTGCACGTGGAGAAAGACTTTCCCATGGGAAGCCGGTTTTTGTCAAACGGGTCCCAGTGCTCTGCTCCTCTCTTTTCACTCCTGCTGCCAGAAGCCCAGGGAGGATGGGAGGGCTTAGAACATGGCTGGGCACTGTGGTTTCTTCCAGAGAAGTGGAGGGCATTTGCACTTCCTTGCCACAACCACTTGGGATAGGGTCTGCACCTCAGGAAAACTGTTTCCGTGGAAGCCGGGTTTTTGCAAAGGGGTCTCACGGCCGTGGGGCTCGGCTGTCCCTCCGGCTCCCCAAAGCACAGGGACGAGGTGAGGGGCTTAGACCGTGCCTGGGCAATGTTGTTTCTTACAACTGGGTGTGTGGCATTTTGTTGACCTGGCTACCCCCACTTGGGATAGGTGTTCCAGTCAAGCACCTCTTGTTCGTCGGAAGCCGTTTTTGCCTCAGGGTCTCCGGGCTATGTTCGTTGGGGTTGAACTCCTGCTAGCAAAACTGCCGGGATGAGGGAAGGGTTCACAATGTGCCTGGGCCCTGTGGTCTGTTCCAGGGCAGTGTATGGCATTTCCTTCCCCTTGCCACAGGCACCTGGGAGCATGTCTGCACGTGGAGAAAGACTTTCCCGTGGGAAGCCGGTTTATGTCAAACGGGTCCCAGTGCCCTGCTCCTCTCTTTTCACTCCTGCTGCCAGAAGCCCAGGCAGGATGGGAGGGCTTAGAACATGGCTGGGCACTGTGGTTTCTTCCAGAGAAGTGGAGGGCATTTGCTTTACCTTGCCACAACCACTTGTGAGAGGGTCTGCACCTCAGGAAAACTGTTTACGTGGGAAGGCGGCTTTTTGCAAAGGGGTCTCAGGGCCATAGGCCTCAGGTGTCCCTCCGGCTCCCCAAAGCACAGGGACGAGGTGAGGGGCTTAGACCGTGCCTGGGCAATGTTGTTTCTTACACCTTGGTGTGTGGCATTTCGTTGACCTGGCTACTCCCACTTGAGATAGGTTTTCCACAGCAAGCACCTCTTGTTCGTCGGAAGCCGTTTTTGCCCCAGGGGTCTCCGGGCTGTGTTTGTTGGGGTTGAACTCCTGCTAGCAAAACCGCCGGGATGAGGGAAGGGTTCAGACTGTGCCTGGGCCCTGTGGTCTCTTCCAGGTCAGTGTATGGCATTTCCTTCCCCTTGCCACAGGCACCTGGGAGCATGTCTGCATGTGGAGAAAGACTTTCCCGTGGGAAGCCGGTTTTTGTCAAACGGTTCCCAGTGCTGTGCTCCTCTCTTTTCACTCCTGCTGCCAGAAGCCCAGGGAGGAGGGGAGGGCTTAGAACATGGCTGGGCACTGTGGTTTCTTCCAGAGAAGTGGAGGGCATTTGCATTACCTTGCCACAACCACTTGGGATAGGGTGTGCACCTCAGGAAAACTCTTTCCGTGGGAAGCCGGCTTTTTGCAAAGGGGTCTCAGGGCCGGGCGGATCGGCTTTCCCTCCGGCTCCCCAAAGCACAGGGACGAGCTGAGGGGCTTAGACCGTGCCTGGGCAATGTTGTTTCTTACACCTGTGTGTGTGGCATTTTGTTGACCTGGCTACCCCCACTTGGGATAGGTGTTCCAGTCAAGCACCTCTTGTTCGTCGGAAGCCGTTTTTGCCTCAGGGTCTCCGGGCTATGTTCGTTGGGGTTGAACTCCTGCTAGCAAAACTGCCGGGATGAGGGAAGGGTTCACAATGTGCCTGGGCCCTGTGGTCTCTTCCAGGGCAGTGTATGGCATTTCCTTCCCCTTGCCACAGGCACCTGGGAGCATGTCTGCACGTGGAGAAAGACTTTCCCGTGGGAAGCCTGTTTATGTCAAACGGGTCCCAGTGCCCTGCTCCTCTCTTTTCACTCCTGCTGCCAGAAGCCCAGGGAGGATGGGAGGGCTTAGAACATGGCTGGGCACTGTGGTTTCTTCCAGAGAAGTGGAGGGCATTTGCTTTACCTTGCCACAACCACGTGGGATAGGGTCTGCACCTCAGGAAAACTGTTTCCGTGGGAAGCCGGCTTTTTGCAAAGGGGTCTCAGGGCTGTGGGCCTCGGGTGTCCCTCCGGCTCCCCAAAGCACAGGGACGAGGTGACGGGCTTAAACCGTGCCTGGGCAATGTTCTTTCTTACACCTGGGTGTGTGGCATTTCGTTGACCTGGCTACCCCCACTTGGGATAGGTTTTCCACAGCAAGCACCCCTTGTTCGTTGGAAGCCGTTTTTGCCCCAGGGGTCTCCGGGCTGTGTTCGTTGGGTTTGAACTCCTGCTAGCAAAACCGCCGGGATGAGGGAAGGGTTCAGACTGTGCCTGGGCTCTGTGGTCTCTTCTAGGTCAGTGTATGGCATTTCCTTCCCCTTGTCACAGGCACCTGGGAGCATGTCTGCACGTGGAGAAAGACTTTCCCGTGGGAAGCCGGTTTCTGTCAAAGCGTCCCAGTGCTGTCCTCCTCTCTTTTCACTCCTGCTGCCAGAAGCCCAGGGAGGAGGGGAGGGCTTAGAACTTGGCTGGGCACTGGGGTTTTTTCCAGAGAAGGAGATGGCATTTTTTTCCCTTGTCACCACCCCTTGGGATAGGGTCTGCACCTCAGGAAAACTGTTTCCGTGGGAAGCCGGCTTTTTGCAAAGGGTTCTCAGGGCCGTGGGCCTCGGCTGTCCCTCCGGCTCCCCAAAGCACAGGGACGAGGTGAGGGGCTTAGACCATGCCTGGGCCATGTTGTTTCTTCCACCTGGTTGTGTGGCATTTTGTTGACCTGGCTACCCCCACTTGGGATAGGTTTTCCACAGCAAGCACCTCTTGTTCGTCGGAAGCCGTTTTTGCCTCAGGGGTCTCCGGGCTGTGTTCGTTGGGGTTGAACTCCTGCTAGCAAAACCGCCGTATGAGGGAAGGGTTCAGACTGTGCCTGGGCCCTGTGGTCTCTTCCAGGTCAGTGTGGTGCGTTTCCTTCACCTTGCCACAGGCACCTGGGAGCATATCTGCACGTGGAGAAAGACTTTCCCATAGGAAGCCGGTTTTTGTCAAACGGGTCCCAGTGCTGTGCTCCTCTCTTTTCCCTCCTGCTGCCAGAAGCCCAGTGAGGATGGGAGAGCTTAAAACATGGCTGGGCACAGTGGTTTCTTCCAGAGAAGTGGATGGCTTTTGCTTTACGTTGCCACAACCACTTGGGAGAGGGTCTGCACCTCAGGAAAACTGTTTCCATGGGAAGCCGGCTTTTGGCCAAACTTGTCTCAGAGCCGTGGAACTCGGGTGTCCCTCCGGCTCCCCAAACCACAGGGACGCGTTGAGATGCTTAGACCACGCCTGGGAAATGTTTTTTCTTACACTTGGGTGTGTTCCATTTTGTTTACGTGGCTACCCCCACTTGGGATAGGTTTTCCACAGCAAGAGCATATTGCTTGTCGGAAGCCGTTTCTGCCCCAGGTGTCTCCGTGCTGGGTTCTTTGGGGTTGAACTCCTGCTAGCAAAACCGCTGGGATGTGGGAAGAGCTCAGACGGTGCCTGGGCACTGTGGTCTCTTACCCGACCCGTACCCTAACTGGAACCCAAACCCTATACCCTGACCCAGACCCTTCGCCTGATCCTGACCATTACCCTGACCCTAACCCTAACCCTAACCCTAATCAGAACCCTAGCCCTAACCCGAACCCTAACACTAATCCTAACCCTAACCCGAAACCTAACCCTAACCCTAACCCTAACCGTACCACAAAAACTAACCCTAACCCTAAACCTAACCCTAAG
>NW_028273626.1:640000-690000 GCF_024610735.1 Ursus americanus
CCCTAACCCTCAGCCTAACCCGAATCCGAATTCTAACCCTAACTTAACCCTTACCCTAACCCTAACCCGAACACTAACCCTGATGTGAACTTGAACCCGAACCCTAACCTTAAACCAAACCCTAACCCTAACACTAAACGTCAGCCTAACCCGAACCCTAACCCTAACCCTAACCCTAACCCTAAACCTCAGCCTAACCCTAACCCTAAACCTAACCCTAACCCGAACACGAACCCTAACCCTAAGCCTAAACCGAACCCGAACCCTAACCCTAACCCTAACCCTAACCCTGATCCTAACCCTGAACCTAACCCTAACCCCAAACCCTAAAACCTGACCCTGACCCTAACCCTAACCTTGACCCTCACCCTAAACCTAACGCTGACCCTGACACTGACCCTAATCCCTAAACCCTGACCCTGATCCTAACCCTAACCCGAACCCTAACCCTAACCAGAACCCTAACCCTAACCCGAACCCTAACCGTAACCCTAACCCTAACCATAACCCTAAAACTAACCCGACCCTAACCCTAACCCTAACCCGAACCCTAACCATAACCCGTACCGTAACCCGAACCCGAACCCGAACCCTTACCCGAAACCTAACCCTAAGTCGAACCCTAACCCTAACCCGAACACTAACCCTAACCCCATCCCTAACCCGAACCGGAACCCGTCGCGAACTGTCAACCGAACACGAACCCTAACCCTGACACTGACCCTGACCCTGATCCTGACCATGACCCTGACCCTAATCCTAACCCTAAACCCTAATAACTGACCCTGACCCCAAACCTAACCCTGACCCTGACCCTGACTCTAAACCCTAAACCCTGACCCTGACCCTGACCCTACCCTAACCCGAACCCTGACCGGAACCCGAACCCTAACCCTGACATGAATCTGAACCCGAACCCTAACCCTCACCCGAACCCGAATCCCTAACACGAACCCAAACCCGAACCCCTAACCCGAACCCTAACCCTAACCCGAACCCTAGCCCTAACCCGAACCCTAACCCTAACCCTAAAACAAACCCTAACCGTAAACCTAACCCTAACCTGAAGCCGAACCCTAACCCTAACCCTACCCGAACCCTAACCCTAAACCAAACCCTACACCTAACCCTAACCCTACCCGAACCCTAACCCTAAACCAAACCCTAACCCTAAAACTAACCCGAACCCTAACCCTAACCCTCACCCGAATCCTAACCTAAACCCTAACCCTAACCCTAACCCTAACCCTAACCCTAACCCTAACCCGAAACCTAACCCGAATCCTAACCCGAACCCTAACCCTAACCCTAACCCTAACCCTAACCCTAACCCAAACCCTAACCGTAACCCTAACCCGAAAACTAACCCTAACCCTAACCCTAACCCTAACCCTAACCCAAACCCTAACCCAAATCGTAACCCTAACCCTAAACCTAACCCTAACCCTAACAGTAACCCTAACCCTAACCCTCTCCTAACCCTAACCCTAACCCTAACCCTAACCCGAACCCTAACCCTAACCCTAACCCTAATGAGAACCCGAACCTGAATCCAAACCCTAACCCTAACCCAAACCCTAACCCGAACCCTAACCCTAAGCCTAACCCGAACCCTAACCCGACTCGAACCCGAACCGTAACCCTAACCCTAACCCTAAACCTAACCTGAACCCTAACCCTAACTCTTACCCTAAGCCTAACCCGAACCCGAACCCTAACCCTACCCGTAACCCTAACCCGAACACTAAACCTAACCTGACCCTAACCCTAACCCTATCCCTAACCTGAAACCTAACCCTAACCCTAACCCTAACCCGAACCCTAACCCTAACCCTAACCCTAACACGAACCCTAACCCTAACCCTAACCCTAACCCTAACATGAACAGAAACCCGAAACCTAACCCTAACCCTAACCCTAACACGAACACTAAACCTAACCCTAACCCTAACCATAACGTGAACCCTAACCCTAACCCTAACCCTAACCAGAACCCTAACCCTAACCCGAACCCTAACCCGAAAACGAACCCTAACCCGAACCCTAACCCTAACCCTAAACCGAACACTAACCCGAAACCGAACCCGAACCCTAACCCTAACCCGAACCCGAACCCTAACCCTAACCCGAACCCTAACACGAACCCTAACCCTAACCCGAACCCGAACCCTAACCCGAAACCGAACCCAAACCCTAACCCTAACCCGATCCCGAACCCTAACCCTAACCCTAACCCTTACCCTAACCCTAACCCAAACCCGAACCCGACCCCTAACCCGAAACCGAACCCGAAACCTAACCGTAACCCGAACCCTAAACCTAACCCAAAACCTAACCCGAACCCGAACCCTAACCCTAACCCTAACCATAATCGGAACCCGAACCCTAACCCTAACCCGAACCCTAACCCTAACCCTAAACCTAACCCAAAACCGAACCCGAACCCTAACCCTAACCATAACCCTAAGCCGAACACTAAACCTAACCCGACCCTAACCCTAACCCTATGCCTAACCTGAAACCTAACCCTAACCCTAACCCGAACCCTAACCCTAACCCTAACCCTAACCCTAACCCTAAACGAACCCTAACCCAAACCCTAACCCTAACCCTAAACCGAACACTAACCCTAAACTGACCCAAACCCTAACCCTATCCCTAACCTGAAACCTAACCCTTACCCTAACCCTAACCCGAACCCGAACCCGACCCCTAACCCGAAACCGAACCCGAACCCTAACCGTAACCCGAACCCTAAACCTAACCCGAAACCTAACCCGAACCCGAACCCTAACCCTAACCCTAACCATAATCGGAACCCGAACCCTAACCCGAACCCTAACCCTAACCCTAAACCTAACCCAAAACCGAACCCGAACCCTAACCCTAACCATAACCCTAAGCCGAACACTAAACCTAACCCGACCCTAACCCTAACCCTATGCCTAACCTGAAACCTAACCCTAACCCTAACCCGAACCCTAACCCTAACCCTAACCCTAACCCTAACCCTAACCCTAAACGAACCCTAACCCGAACCCTAACCCTAACCCTAAACCGAACACTAACCCTAACCTGACCCAAACCCTAACCCTATCCCTAACCTGAAACCTAACCCTTACCCTAACCCTAACCCGAACCCGAACCCGACCCCTAACCCGAAACCGAACCCGAACCCTAACCGTAACCCGAACCCTAAACCTAACCCGAAACCTAACCCGAACCCTAACCCTAACCCTAACCATAATCGGAACCCGAACTCTAACCCTAACCCGAACCCTAACCCTAACCCTAAACCTAACCCAAAACCGAACCCGAACCCTAACCCTAACCATAACCCTAAGCCGAACACTAAACCTAACCCGACCCTAACCCTAACCCTATGCCTAACCTGAAACCTAACCCTAACCCTAACCCGAACCCTAACCCTAACCCTAACCCTAACCCTAACCCTAACCCTAAATGAACCCTAACCCGAACCCTAACCCTAACCCTAAACCGAACACGAACCCTAACCTGACCCAAACCCTAACCCTATCCCTAACCTGAAACCTAACCCGAACCCTAACCCGAAACCGAACCCGAACCCTAACCCTAACCCGAACCCGAACCCTAACCCTAACCCGAACCCGAACCCGAACCCTAACCCTAACCCGAACCCTAACACGAACCCTAACCCTAACCCGAACCCGAACCCTAACCCGAAACCGAACCCAAACCCTAACCCTAACCCTAACCCGATCCCGAACCCTAACCCTAACCCTAACCCTTACCCTAACCCTAACCCGAACCCGAATCCGACCCCTAACCCGAAACCGAACCCGAACCCTAACCCTAACCGTAACCCAAACCCTAAACCTAACCCGAAACCTAACCCGAACCCGAACCCTAACCCTAACCCTAACCATAATCGGAACCCGAACCCTAACCCGAACCCGAACCCTAACCCTAACCCTAAACCTAACCCAAAACCGAACCCGAACCCTAACCCTAACCATAACCCTAAGCCGAACACTAAACCTAACCCGACCCTAACCCTAACCCTATGCCTAACCTGAAACCTAACCCTAACCCTAACCCGAACCCGAACACTAACCTTAACCCTAAAACATAACCCGAACCCTAACCCTAACCCGAACCCTAACCCTAACCCTAACCCTAATGAGAACCCGAACCTGAATCCAAACCCTAACCCTAACCCAAACCCTAACCCGAACCCTAACCCTAAGCCTAACCTGAACCCTAACCCGACTCGAACCCGAACCGTAACCCTAACCCTAACCCTAAACATAACCTGAACCCTAACCCTAACCCTAACTCTTACCCTAAGCCTAACCCGAACCCGAACCCTAACCCTACCCGTAACCCTAACCCGAACACTAAACCTAACCTGACCCTAACCCTAACCCTATCCCTAACCTGAAACCTAACCCTAGCCCTAACCCGAACCCTAACCCTAACCCTAAAACAAACCCTAACCGTAAACCTAACCCTAACCTGAAGCCGAACCCTAACCCTAACCCTACCCGAACCCTAACCCTAAACCAAACCCTACACCTAACCCTAACCCTACCCGAACCCTAACCCTAAACCAAACCCTAACCCTAAAACTAACCCGAACCCTAACCCTAACCCTCACCCGAATCCTAACCTAAACCCTAACCCTAACCCTAACCCTAACCCTAACCCTAACCCGAAACCTAACCCGAATCCTAACCCGAACCCTAACCCTAACCCTAACCCTAACCCTAACCCTAACCCAAACCCTAACCGTAACCCTAACCCGAAAACTAACCCTAACCCTAACCCTAACCCTAACCCTAACCCAAACCCTAACCCAAATCGTAACCCTAACCCTAAACCTAACCCTAACCCTAACAGTAACCCTAACCCTAACCCTCTCCTAACCCTAACCCTAACCCTAACCCTAACCCGAACCCTAACCCTAACCCTAACCCTAATGAGAACCCGAACCTGAATCCAAACCCTAACCCTAACCCAAACCCTAACCCGAACCCTAACCCTAAGCCTAACCCGAACCCTAACCCGACTCGAACCCGAACCGTAACCCTAACCCTAACCCTAAACCTAACCTGAACCCTAACCCTAACTCTTACCCTAAGCCTAACCCGAACCCGAACCCTAACCCTACCCGTAACCCTAACCCGAACACTAAACCTAACCTGACCCTAACCCTAACCCTATCCCTAACCTGAAACCTAACCCTAACCCTAACCCTAACCCGAACCCTAACCCTAACCCTAACCCTAACACGAACCCTAACCCTAACCCTAACCCTAACCATAACATGAACAGAAACCCGAAAACCTAACCCTAACCCTAACCCTAACACGAACACTAAACCTAACCCTAACCCTAACCATAACGTGAACCCTAACCCTAACCCTAACCCTAACCAGAACCCTAACCCTAACCCGAACCCTAACCCGAAAACGAACCCTAACCCGAACCCTAACCCTAACCCTAAACCGAACACTAACCCGAAACCGAACCCGAACCCTAACCCTAACCCGAACCCGAACCCTAACCCTAACCCGAACCCTAACACGAACCCTAACCCTAACCCGAACCCGAACCCTAACCCGAAACCGAACCCAAACCCTAACCCTAACCCGATCCCGAACCCTAACCCTAACCCTAACCCTAACCCTAAACGAACCCTAACCCAAACCCTAACCCTAACCCTAAACCGAACCCGAAACCTAACCGTAACCCGAACCCTAAACCTAACCCAAAACCTAACCCGAACCCGAACCCTAACCCTAACCCTAACCATAATCGGAACCCGAACCCTAACCCTAACCCGAACCCTAACCCTAACCCTAAACCTAACCCAAAACCGAACCCGAACCCTAACCCTAACCATAACCCTAAGCCGAACACTAAACCTAACCCGACCCTAACCCTAACCCTATGCCTAACCTGAAACCTAACCCTAACCCTAACCCGAACCCTAACCCTAACCCTAACCCTAACCCTAACCCTAACCCTAAACGAACCCTAACCCGAACCCTAACCCTAACCCTAAACCGAACACTAACCCTAACCTGACCCAAACCCTAACCCTATCCCTAACCTGAAACCTAACCCTTACCCTAACCCTAACCCGAACCCGAACCCGACCCCTAACCCGAAACCGAACCCGAACCCTAACCGTAACCCGAACCCTAAACCTAACCCGAAACCTAACCCGAACCCTAACCCTAACCCTAACCATAATCGGAACCCGAACTCTAACCCTAACCCGAACCCTAACCCTAACCCTAAACCTAACCCAAAACCGAACCCGAACCCTAACCCTAACCATAACCCTAAGCCGAACACTAAACCTAACCCGACCCTAACCCTAACCCTATGCCTAACCTGAAACCTAACCCTAACCCTAACCCGAACCCTAACCCTAACCCTAACCCTAACCCTAACCCTAACCCTAAATGAACCCTAACCCGAACCCTAACCCTAACCCTAAACCGAACACGAACCCTAACCTGACCCAAACCCTAACCCTATCCCTAACCTGAAACCTAACCCGAACCCTAACCCGAAACCGAACCCGAACCCTAACCCTAACCCGAACCCGAACCCTAACCCTAACCCGAACCCGAACCCGAACCCTAACCCTAACCCGAACCCTAACACGAACCCTAACCCTAACCCGAACCCGAACCCTAACCCGAAACCGAACCCAAACCCTAACCCTAACCCTAACCCGATCCCGAACCCTAACCCTAACCCTAACCCTTACCCTAACCCTAACCCGAACCCGAATCCGACCCCTAACCCGAAACCGAACCCGAACCCTAACCCTAACCGTAACCCAAACCCTAAACCTAACCCGAAACCTAACCCGAACCCGAACCCTAACCCTAACCCTAACCATAATCGGAACCCGAACCCTAACCCGAACCCGAACCCTAACCCTAACCCTAAACCTAACCCAAAACCGAACCCGAACCCTAACCCTAACCATAACCCTAAGCCGAACACTAAACCTAACCCGACCCTAACCCTAACCCTATGCCTAACCTGAAACCTAACCCTAACCCTAACCCGAACCCGAACACTAACCTTAACCCTAAAACATAACCCGAACCCTAACCCTAACCCGAACCCTAACCCTAACCCTAACCCTAATGAGAACCCGAACCTGAATCCAAACCCTAACCCTAACCCAAACCCTAACCCGAACCCTAACCCTAAGCCTAACCTGAACCCTAACCCGACTCGAACCCGAACCGTAACCCTAACCCTAACCCTAAACATAACCTGAACCCTAACCCTAACCCTAACTCTTACCCTAAGCCTAACCCGAACCCGAACCCTAACCCTACCCGTAACCCTAACCCGAACACTAAACCTAACCTGACCCTAACCCTAACCCTATCCCTAACCTGAAACCTAACCCTAGCCCTAACCCGAACCCTAACCCTAACCCTAAAACAAACCCTAACCGTAAACCTAACCCTAACCTGAAGCCGAACCCTAACCCTAACCCTACCCGAACCCTAACCCTAAACCAAACCCTACACCTAACCCTAACCCTACCCGAACCCTAACCCTAAACCAAACCCTAACCCTAAAACTAACCCGAACCCTAACCCTAACCCTCACCCGAATCCTAACCTAAACCCTAACCCTAACCCTAACCCTAACCCTAACCCTAACCCGAAACCTAACCCGAATCCTAACCCGAACCCTAACCCTAACCCTAACCCTAACCCTAACCCTAACCCAAACCCTAACCGTAACCCTAACCCGAAAACTAACCCTAACCCTAACCCTAACCCTAACCCTAACCCAAACCCTAACCCAAATCGTAACCCTAACCCTAAACCTAACCCTAACCCTAACAGTAACCCTAACCCTAACCCTCTCCTAACCCTAACCCTAACCCTAACCCTAACCCGAACCCTAACCCTAACCCTAACCCTAATGAGAACCCGAACCTGAATCCAAACCCTAACCCTAACCCAAACCCTAACCCGAACCCTAACCCTAAGCCTAACCCGAACCCTAACCCGACTCGAACCCGAACCGTAACCCTAACCCTAACCCTAAACCTAACCTGAACCCTAACCCTAACTCTTACCCTAAGCCTAACCCGAACCCGAACCCTAACCCTACCCGTAACCCTAACCCGAACACTAAACCTAACCTGACCCTAACCCTAACCCTATCCCTAACCTGAAACCTAACCCTAACCCTAACCCTAACCCGAACCCTAACCCTAACCCTAACCCTAACACGAACCCTAACCCTAACCCTAACCCTAACCATAACATGAACAGAAACCCGAAAACCTAACCCTAACCCTAACCCTAACACGAACACTAAACCTAACCCTAACCCTAACCATAACGTGAACCCTAACCCTAACCCTAACCCTAACCAGAACCCTAACCCTAACCCGAACCCTAACCCGAAAACGAACCCTAACCCGAACCCTAACCCTAACCCTAAACCGAACACTAACCCGAAACCGAACCCGAACCCTAACCCTAACCCGAACCCGAACCCTAACCCTAACCCGAACCCTAACACGAACCCTAACCCTAACCCGAACCCGAACCCTAACCCGAAACCGAACCCAAACCCTAACCCTAACCCGATCCCGAACCCTAACCCTAACCCTAACCCTTACCCTAACCCTAACCCGAACCCGAACCCGACCCCTAACCCGAAACCGAACCCGAAACCTAACCGTAACCCGAACCCTAAACCTAACCCAAAACCTAACCCGAACCCGAACCCTAACCCTAACCCTAACCATAATCGGAACCCGAACCCTAACCCTAACCCGAACCCTAACCCTAACCCTAAACCTAACCCAAAACCGAACCCGAACCCTAACCCTAACCATAAGCCTAAGCCGAACACTAAACCTAACCCGACCCTAACCCTAACCCTATGCCTAACCTGAAACCTAACCCTAACCCTAACCCGAACCCTAACCCTAACCCTAACCCTAACCCTAACCCTAAACGAACCCTAACCCAAACCCTAACCCTAACCCTAAACCGAACACTAACCCTAAACTGACCCAAACCCTAACCCTATCCCTAACCTGAAACCTAACCCTTACCCTAACCCTAACCCGAACCCGAACCCGACCCCTAACCCGAAACCGAACCCGAACCCTAACCGTAACCCGAACCCTAAACCTAACCCGAAACCTAACCCGAACCCGAACCCTAACCCTAACCCTAACCATAATCGGAACCCGAACCCTAACCCGAACCCTAACCCTAACCCTAAACCTAACCCAAAACCGAACCCGAACCCTAACCCTAACCATAACCCTAAGCCGAACACTAAACCTAACCCGACCCTAACCCTAACCCTATGCCTAACCTGAAACCTAACCCTAACCCTAACCCGAACCCTAACCCTAACCCTAACCCTAACCCTAACCCTAACCCTAAACGAACCCTAACCCGAACCCTAACCCTAACCCTAAACCGAACACTAACCCTAACCTGACCCAAACCCTAACCCTATCCCTAACCTGAAACCTAACCCTTACCCTAACCCTAACCCGAACCCGAACCCGACCCCTAACCCGAAACCGAACCCGAACCCTAACCGTAACCCGAACCCTAAACCTAACCCGAAACCTAACCCGAACCCTAACCCTAACCCTAACCATAATCGGAACCCGAACTCTAACCCTAACCCGAACCCTAACCCTAACCCTAAACCTAACCCAAAACCGAACCCGAACCCTAACCCTAACCATAACCCTAAGCCGAACACTAAACCTAACCCGACCCTAACCCTAACCCTATGCCTAACCTGAAACCTAACCCTAACCCTAACCCGAACCCTAACCCTAACCCTAACCCTAACCCTAACCCTAACCCTAAATGAACCCTAACCCGAACCCTAACCCTAACCCTAAACCGAACACGAACCCTAACCTGACCCAAACCCTAACCCTATCCCTAACCTGAAACCTAACCCGAACCCTAACCCGAAACCGAACCCGAACCCTAACCCTAACCCGAACCCGAACCCTAACCCTAACCCGAACCCGAACCCGAACCCTAACCCTAACCCGAACCCTAACACGAACCCTAACCCTAACCCGAACCCGAACCCTAACCCGAAACCGAACCCAAACCCTAACCCTAACCCTAACCCGATCCCGAACCCTAACCCTAACCCTAACCCTTACCCTAACCCTAACCCGAACCCGAATCCGACCCCTAACCCGAAACCGAACCCGAACCCTAACCCTAACCGTAACCCAAACCCTAAACCTAACCCGAAACCTAACCCGAACCCGAACCCTAACCCTAACCCTAACCATAATCGGAACCCGAACCCTAACCCGAACCCGAACCCTAACCCTAACCCTAAACCTAACCCAAAACCGAACCCGAACCCTAACCCTAACCATAACCCTAAGCCGAACACTAAACCTAACCCGACCCTAACCCTAACCCTATGCCTAACCTGAAACCTAACCCTAACCCTAACCCGAACCCGAACACTAACCTTAACCCTAAAACATAACCCGAACCCTAACCCTAACCCGAACCCTAACCCTAACCCTAACCCTAATGAGAACCCGAACCTGAATCCAAACCCTAACCCTAACCCAAACCCTAACCCGAACCCTAACCCTAAGCCTAACCTGAACCCTAACCCGACTCGAACCCGAACCGTAACCCTAACCCTAACCCTAAACTTAACCTGAACCCTAACCCTAACCCTAACTCTTACCCTAAGCCTAACCCGAACCCGAACCCTAACCCTACCCGTAACCCTAACCCGAACACTAAACCTAACCTGACCCTAACCCTAACCCTATCCCTAACCTGAAACCTAACCCTAACCCTAACCCTAACCCGAACCCTAACCCTAACCCTAACCCTAAACCTAACACGAACCCTAACCCTAACCCTAACCCTAACCCTAACATGAACAGAAACCCGAAACCTAACCCTAACCCTAACCCTAACACGAACACTAAACCTAACCCTAACCCTAACCATAACGTGAACCCTAACCCTAACCCTAACCCTAACCAGAACCCTAACCCTAACCCTAACCCTTACCCTAACCCTAACCCGAACCCGAACCCGACCCCTAACCCGAAACCGAACCCTAACCCTAACCCGAACCCGAACCCTAAACCTAAACCGAAACCTAACCCGAACCCGAACCCGAACCCTAACCCTAACCCGAACCCTAACCCGAAAACGAACCCTAACCCGAACCCTAACCCTAACCCTAAACCGAACACTAACCCTAACCTGACCCAAACCCTAACCCTATCCCTAACCTGAAACCTAACCCGAACCCTAACCCGAAACCGAACCCGAACCCTAACCCTAACCCGAACCCGAACCCTAACCCTAACCCGAACCCTAACACGAACCCTAACCCTAACCCGAACCCGAACCCTAACCCGAAACCGAACCCAAACCCTAACCCTAACCCTAACCCGATCCCGAACCCTAACCCTAACCCTAACCCTTACCCTAACCCTAACCCGAACCCGAACCCGACCCCTAACCCGAAACTGAACCCGAACCCTAACCCTAACCGTAACCCGAACCCTAAACCTAACCCGAAACCTAACCCGAACCCGAACCCTAACCCGAACCCGAACCCTAACCCTAACACGACCCCTAACCCGAAACCGAACCCGAACCCTAACCCTAACCCGAACCCTAACCCTAACCCTAACCCTAACCCGAACACTAACCCTAATCCTAACCCTAACCCTAACCCTAACCTAACCCTAACCCTAACCCGAACCCTAACCCTAACCCTAACCGTAACCCTAACCCGAACGCTAATCCTAAACCGAATCGTAACCCTAACCCTAACCGTCACCCTAACCCTAACCCTAACCATAACCCGAACACGAAACCTAACCCTAACCCTAACCCTAACCCTAGCCCTAACCCTAACCCTAACTCAAACCCTAACCCAAACCCTAACCCTACCCTAACCCTAACCCTAACCCTAACCCTAACTTAACCCTAACCCGAACCCGAACCCTAACCCTAACCCTCACCCTAACCCGTACCCTAACCCGAACCCGAACCCTTACCCGAACCCTAACCCTAAACTGAACCGTAACCCTAACCCGAACCCTAGTCCTAAACCGAACGCTAACCCTAACCTGAACCCTAAAAGGACCCTAAACCTAACCCTAACCCTCAGCCTAACCCGAATCCGAATTCTAACCCTAACTTAACCCTTACCCTAACCCTAACCCGAACACTAACCCTGACGTGAACTTGAACCCGAACCCTAACCTTAAACCAAACCCTAACCCTAACACTAACCCTCAGCCTAACCCGAACCCTAACCCTAACCATAATCCTAACCCTAAACCTCAGCCTAACCCTAACCCTAAACCTAACCCTAACCCGAACACAAACCCTAACCCTAAGCCTAAACCGAACCCGAACCCTAACCCTAACCCTAACCCTAATCCTAACCCTGAACCTAACCCTAACCCCAAACCCTAAAACCTGACCCTGACCCTAACCCTAACCATGACCCTCACCCTAAACCTAACGCTGACCCTGACACTGACCCTAATCCCTAAACCCTGACCCTGATCCTAACCCTAACCCGAACCCTAACCCTAACCAGAACCCTAACCCTAAGCTGAAACCTAACCCTAACCCGAACCCTAACCGTAACCCTAACCCTAACCCTAACCCTAAAACTAACCCGACCCTAACCCTAACCCTAACCCGAACCCTAACCATAACCCGTACCGTAACCCGAACCCGAACCCGAACCCTTACCCGAAACCTAACCCTAAGCCGAACCCTAACCCGAACACTAACCCTAACCCCATCCCTAACCCGAACCGGAACCCGACGCGAACTGTCAACCGAACACGAACCCTAACCCTGACACTGACCCTGACCCTGATCCTGACCATGACCCTGACCCTAATCCTAACCCTAAACCCTAATACCTGACCCTGACCCCAAACCTAACCCTGACCCTGACCCTGACTCTAAACCCTAAACCCTGACCCTGACCCTGACCCTACCCTAACCCGAACCCTGACCGGAACCCGAACCCTAACCCTGACATGAATCTGAACCCGAACCCTAACCCTAACCCGAACCCGAATCCCTAACACGAACCCAAACCCGAACCCCTAACCCGAACCCTAACCCTAACCCGAACCCTAGCCCTAACCCTAACCCTAACCCGAACCCGAATCCTAACCAGAACTCTAACCCTAACCCTAACCATACCCGAAATATAACCCTAAACCTAACCCTAACCCGAACCCTAACCCTAACCCGTACCCTAACACGAACCCTAACCCAAAACCTAACCCTAACAGTAACCCTAACCCTAACCCTCTCCTAATCCTAACCCTTACCCTAACCCTTACTCGAACCCGAACCTGAAACGTAACCCGAACCCTAAACCTAACACTAACCCTAACCCTCAGCCTAACACGAACCTGAACCCGAATCCTAACCGTAACCCTACTCGAAACAGAACCCTAACCCAAACCCTAACCCTAAACCGAACCATAACCCTAACCAGAACCCTAGCCCTAACCCGAACCCTAACCTTAATCCTAACCCTAACACGAAACCTAACCCTAACCCTAACCCGAACCCTAACCTTAACATGAACCTGAACCCGAAACCTAACCCTAACCCTAACCCTAACACGAAAACTAACCCTAACCCTAACCCTAACGCTAACGCAAACCCTAACCATAACCCTAACCCTAACCTTAACCCGAAACCGAACCCTAACCCGAACCCTAATCCTAACCCGAACCCTAACCCGAACCATAACCCTAACCCTAACCCTAAACCTGACCCTGACCTTGACCCTAACCCTAAACCGAACCCTGACCCGAACCTGAACACTAACCGTGATGCGAACTTGAACCCGAACCTGAACGCGAACCCCTAACCTGACCCCAAACCCGAACCCCTAACCCTAACCCTAACCCTAAACCTAACCCTAACCCGAACCCTAAACCGAACACCAATTCTAACCCTAACCCTAACCCTAACCCTAACCGAAAACGAACCCGAACCCGAACCATAACCCAACGCGAACCCTAACCCTAACCCGAACCCGAACCCTATCCCTAAGCCTAAACTTAAACCCTAAAACCTCACCGTGACCCTAACACTAACCCTGATCCTGACCATGAACCTGACCCTGACCCTAGACCCTAAACCCTGACGCTGACCCTGACCCTAACCCAAACACAAAACCTGACCTGAACCCTAACCCTAACCCTAACCCTAACCCTACCCGAACCCTAACCCTAAACCAAACCCTAAACCTAACCCTAACCCTACCCGAACCCTAACTCTAAACCAAACCCTAAACCTAAACCTAACCCGAACCCTAACCCTAAGCCTCACCCGAATCCTAACCTAAACCCTAACCCTAAACCTAACCCTAACATGAACAGAAACCCGAAACCTAACCCTAACCCTAACCCTAACACGAACACTAAACCTAACCCTAACCCTAACCATAACGTGAACCCTAACCCTAACCCTAACCCTAACCCGAACCCTAACCCTAACCCAAACCCTCACCCTAACCCGAACTCTAACCCTAACCATAACCCCAACCCAAAACCTAACCCTAACAGTAACCCTAACCCGAAACCTAACCCTAACCCGAACACTAACCCTAACCCTAATCTTCAGCCTAACCCGAACCCGAACCCTAACGCTAACCCTACCTGAACCCTAATCCTAAACCAAACCCTAACCCTAAACCTAACCCTAACCCTAACCCGAACCGTAACCATAACCCTAACCCTAACCTTAACCCGAAACCGAACGCTAACCGAAACCTAACCCGAACCAGAACACTAAACCTGACGCGAATTTGAATCCAAAACCTAACCCGAACCCGAACCCCGAACCCCTAACCCTAACCCTAACCCTACAAGAACCCTAACCCTAACCCTAAAACTAACCCGAACCCTGGTCCTAACTCAAACCCTAACCCGAACCCTAACCCTAACCCTAACCCTAACTCAAACCCTAACCCGAACCCTAACCCTAACCCGAACCCGAACCCTTCCCTAACCCTAACCCTAACCCGAACCCCTAACCCTAACCCTAACCCTACAAGAACCCTAACCCTAACCCTAAAACTAACCCGAACCCTGGTCCTAACTCAAACCCTAACCCGAACCCTAACCCTAACCCTAACCCTAACTCAAACCCTAACCCGAACCCTAACCCTAACCCGAACCCGAACCCTTCCCTAACCCTAACCCATACCCGAACCCTAACCCTAACCCTCCCCGAACCCTAACCCTACCCCAAACCCTAACCCTAACCCGAACCCTAACCGTAACCCTAACCCTAACCCGTACCCTCACCCTAACCCTAATCCCTAAACACTGACCTTGACCCTAACCCTAACCCTGACACTGACCCTGACCCTAACCCTAACCCGAACTCTAACCCTAACCCGTACCCTAACACGAACCCTAACCCAAAACCTAACCCTAACAGTAACCCTAACCCTAACCCTCTCCTAATCCTAACCCTTACCCTAACCCTTACTCGAACCCGAACCTGAAACGTAACCCGAACCCTAACCCTAAACCAAACCCTAAACCTAACCCTAACCCTACCCGAACCCTAACTCTAAACCAAACCCTAACCCTAAACCTAACCCGAACCCTAACCCTAAGCCTCACCCGAATCCTAACCTAAACCCTAACCCTAAACCTAACCCTAACATGAACAGAAACCCGAAACCTAACCCTAACCCTAACCCTAACACGAACACTAAACCTAACCCTAACCCTAACCATAACGTGAACCCTAACCCTAACGCTAACCCTAACCCGAACCCTAACCCTAACCCAAACCCTCACCCTAACCCGAACTCTAACCCTAACCATAAGCCCAACCCAAAACCTAACCCTAACAGTAACCCTAACCCGAAACCTAACCCTAACCCGAACACTAACCCTAACCCTAATCTTCAGCCTAACCCGAACCCGAACCCTAACGCTAACCCTACCTGAACCCTAATCCTAAACCAAACCCTAACCCTAAACCTAACCCTAACCCTAACCCGAACCGTAACCATAACCCTAACCCTAACCTTAACCCGAAACCGAACGCTAACCGAAACCTGACCCGAACCAGAACACTAAACCTGACGCGAATTTGAACCCAAAACCTAACCCGAACCCGAACCCCGAACCCGAACCCCTAACCCTAACCCTAACCCTACAAGAACCCTAACCCTAACCCTAAAACTAACCCGAACCCTGGCCCTAACTCAAACCCTAACCCGAACCCTAACCCTAACCCTAACCCTAACTCAAACCCTAACCCGAACCCTAACCCTAACCCGAACCCGAACCCTTCCCTAACCCTAACCCAAACCCTAACCCTAACCCGAACCCTAACCGTAACCCTAACCCTAACCCGTACCCTCACCCTAACCCTAATCCCTAAACACTGACCTTGACCCTAACCCTAACCCTGACACTGACCCTGACCCTAACCCTAACCCGAACCCTAACCCTAACCCGTACCCTAACACGAACCCTAACCCAAAACCTAACCCTAACAGTAACCCTAACCCTAACCCTCTCCTAATCCTAACCCTTACCCTAACCCTTACTCGAACCCGAACCTGAAATGTAACCCGAACCCTAAACCTAACACTAACCCTAACCCTCAGCCTAACACGAACCTGAACCCGAATCCTAACCGTAACCCTACTCGATACAGAACCCTAACCCAAACCCTAACCCTAAACCGAACCATAACCCTAACCAGAACCCTAGCCCTAACCCGAACCCTAACCTTAATCCTAACCCTAACACGAAACCTAACCCTAACCCTAACCCGAACCCTAACCTTAACGTGAACCTGAACCCGAAACCTAACCCTAACCCTAACCCTAACACGAAAACTAACCCTAACCCTAACCCTAACGCTAACGCGAACCCTAACCATAACCCTAACCCTAACCTTAACCCGAAACCGAACCCTAACCCGAACCCTAACCCTAACACGAACCCTAACCCAAACCATAACCCTAACCCTAACCCTAAACCTGACCCTGACCCTTACCCTGACCCTAAACCCTAAACCCTGACCCTGACCCTGACCCTAACCCTAAACCGAACCCTGACCCGAACCTGAACACTAACCGTGATGCGAACTTGAACCCGAATCTGAACGCGAACCCCTAACCTGACCCCAAACCCGAACCCCTAACCCTAACCCTAAACCTAACCCTAACCCGAACCCTAACCCGAACACCAATTCTAACCCTAACCCTAACCCTAACCCTAACCGAAAACGAACCCGAACCCGAACCATAACCCAAACGCGAACCCTAACCCTAACCCGAACCCGAACCCTATCCCTAAGCCTAAACTTAAACCCTAAAACCTCACCATGACCCTAACACTAACCCTGATCCTGACCATGAACCTGACCCTGACCCTAGACCCTAAACTCTGACGCTGACCCTGACCCTAACCCAAACCCAAAACCTGACCTGAACCCTAACCCTAACCCTAACCCTAACCCTACCCGAACCCTAACCCTAAAACAAACCCTAACCGTAAACCTAACCCTAACCTGAAGCCGAACCCTAACCCTAACCCTACCCGAACCCTAACCCTAAACCAAACCCTTAACCTAACCCTAACCCTGCCCGAACCCTAACCCTAAACCAAACCCTAACCCTAAACCTAACCCGAACCCTAACCCTAACCCTCACCCGAATCCTAACCTAAACCCTAACCCTAACCCTAACCCTAACATGAACAGAAACTCGAAACCTAACCCTAACCCTAACCCTAACCCTAACCATAACATGAACCCTAACCCTAACCCTAACCCTAACCCGAACCCTAACCCTAACCCAAACCCTCACCCTAACCCGAACTCTAACCCTAACCATAACCCCAAGCCGAAACCTAACCCTAACAGTAACCCTAACCCGAAACCTAACCCTAACCCGAACACTAACCCTAACCCTAATCTTCAGCCTAACCCGAACCCGAACCCTAACGCTAACCCTACCTGAACCCTAATCCTAAACCAAACCCTAACCCTAAACCTAACCCTAACCCTAACCCGAACCGTAACCATAACCCTAACCCTAACCTTAACCCGAAACCGAACGCTAACCGAAACCTGACCCGAACCAGAACACTAAACCTGATGCGAATTTGAACCCAAAACCTAACCCGAACCTGAACCCCGAACCCGAACCCCTAACCCTAACCCTAACCCTAACCCTACAAGAACCCTAACCCTAACCCTAAAACTAACCCGAACCCTGGACCTAACTCAAACCCTAACCCGAACCCTAACCCTAACCCTAACCCTAACTCAAACCCTAACCCGAACCCTAACCCTAACCCGAACCCGAACCCTTCCCTAACCCTAACCCATACCCGAACCCTAACCCTAACCCTCCCCGAACCCTAACCCTAACCCAAACCCTAACCCTAACCCGAACCCTAACCGTAACCCTAACCCTAACCCGTACCCTCACCCTAACCCTAATCCCTAAACACTGACCTTGACCCTAACCCTAACCCTGACACTGACCCTAACCCTAACCCTAACCCGAACCCTAACCCTAACCTAACCCGAACCCTAACCCTAACCCTCACCCGAATCCTAACCTAAACCCTAACCCTAACCCTAACCCTAACATGAACAGAAACTCGAAACCTAACCCTAACCCTAACCCTAACCCTAACCCTAACCATAACGTGAACCCTAACCCTAACCCTAACCCTAACCCGAACCCTAACCCTAACCCAAACCCTCACCCTAACCCGAACTCTAACCCTAACCATAACCCCAAGCCGAAACCTAACCCTAACAGTAACCCTAACCCGAAACCTAACCCTAACCCGAACACTAACCCTAACCCTAATCTTCAGCCTAACCCGAACCCGAACCCTAACGCTAACCCTACCTGAACCCTAATCCTAAACCAAACCCTAACCCTAAACCTAACCCTAACCCTAACCCGAACCGTAACCATAACCCTAACCCTAACCTTAACCCGAAACCGAACGCTAACCGAAACCTGACCCGAACCAGAACACTAAACCTGATGCGAATTTGAACCCAAAACCTAACCCGAACCTGAACCCCGAACCCGAACCCCTAACCCTAACCCTAACCCTAACCCTACAAGAACCCTAACCCTAACCCTAAAACTAACCCGAACCCTGGCCCTAACTCAAACCCTAACCCGAACCCTAACCCTAACCCTAACCCTAACTCAAACCCTAACCCGAACCCTAACCCTAACCCGAACCCGAACCCTTCCCTAACCCTAACCCATACCCGAACCCTAACCCTAACCCTCCCCGAACCCTAACCCTAACCCAAACCCTAACCCTAACCCGAACCCTAACCGTAACCCTAACCCTAACCCGTACCCTCACCCTAACCCTAATCCCTAAACACTGACCTTGACCCTAACCCTAACCCTGACACTGACCCTGACCCTAACCCTAACCCGAACCCTGACCGGAACCTGAAGCCTAACCCTGACGCGAACCTGACCCCGAACCCAAACCCCGAACCTGAACCCGAAACCAAACCCCTAACCCTAAGCCTAACCCTAACCCGAACCCTTACATGAACCCAAACCCTAATGCGAACCCTCACCCGAACCCTAACCCGAACCCTATCCCTAAACCGAACCCAAACCTGACCCGAACCCTAATCACGAAACCTAACCCTGACCCTGACCATGACCCTGACCCTAACCCTCACCCTAAACCCTCAAACCTGACCCTGAACCTAACCTTAAACCTGACCCTGACCCTGACCCTAAACCCTAAACCCTGACACTGACTCTGACCCTCACCCTAACCCGAACCCTGACCCGAACCTGAACACTAACCCTGACGCGAACATCAACCCGAAACCTAACCCGAATCCTAACCCGAACCCTAACCCTAACCCTAACCCTAACCCTAACCCTAACCCTCACCCGAACCCTAACACGAACGCTAACCCTAACCGTGACTCTAACACTAACATTAAACTTAACCCTAACCCGAATCTGAGCCCTAACTCTAACCCTAACCCTATCCGAACCCTAACCCTAACCCAAACCCTAACCGTAACCCTAACCCGAAAACTAACCCTAACCCTAACCCTAACCCTAACCCTAACCCAAACCCGAACCCAAATCGTAACCCTAACCCTAACCGTAACCCTAACCCTAACCCTAACCATAATCGGAACCCGAACCCTAACCCTAACCCGAACCCTAACCCTAACCCTAAACCTAACCCAAAACCGAACCCGAACCCTAACCCTAACCGTAACCCTAGCCGAACACTAAACCTAACCCGACCCTAACCCTAACCCTATGCCTAACCTGAAACCTAACCCTAACCCTAACCCGAACCCGAACACTAACCCTAACCCTAAAACATAACCCGAACCCTAACCCTAACCCGAACCCTAACCCTAACCCTAACCCTAATGAGAACCCGAACCTGAATCCAAACCCTAACCCTAACCCAAACCCTAACCCGAACCCAAACCCTAAGCCTAACCCGAACCCTAACCCGACTCGAACCCGAACCGTAACCCTAACCCTAACCCTAAACCTAACCTGAACCCTAACCCTAACCCTAACTCTTACCCTAAGCCTAACCCGAACCCGAACCCTAACCCTACCCGTAACCCTAACCCGAACACTAAACCTAACCTGACCCTAACCCTAACCCTATCCCTAACCTGAAACCTAACCCTAACCCTAACCCGAACCCTAACCCTAACCCTAACCCTAACCCTAACACGAACCCTAACCCTAACCCTAACCCTAACCCTAACCCTAACATGAACAGAAACCCGAAACCTAACCCTAACCCTAACCCTAACCCGAAAACTAAACCTAACCCTAACCCTAACCATAACGTGAACCCTAACCCTAACCCTAACCCTAACCAGAACCCTAACCCTAACCCTAACCCTTACCCTAACCCTAACCCGAACCCGAACCCGACCCCTAACCCGAACCCGAACCCGAACCCTAACCCTAACCCTAACCCGAACCCTAAACCTAAACCGAAACCTAACCCGAACCCGAACCCGAACCCGAACCCTAACCCTAACCCGAACCCTAACCCGAAAACGAGCCCTAACCCGAACCCTAACCCTAACCCTAAACCGAAAACTAAACCTAACCCTAACCCTAACCATAACGTGAACCCTAACCCTAACCCTAACCCTAACCAGAACCCTAACCCTAACCCTAACCCTTACGCTAACCCTAACCCGAACCCGAACCCGACCCCTAACCCGAACCCGAACCCGAACCCTAACCCTAACCCTAACCCGAACCCTAAACCTAAACCGAAACCTAACCCGAACCCGAACCCGAACCCGAACCCTAACCCGAAAACTAAACCTAACCCTAACCCTAACCATAACGTGAACCCTAACCCTAACCCTAACCCTAACCAGAACCCTAACCCTAACCCTAACCCTTACCCTAACCCTAACCCGAACCCGAACCCGACCCCTAACCCGAACCCGAACCCGAACCCTAACCCTAACCCTAACCCGAACCCTAAACCTAAACCGAAACCTAACCCGAACCCGAACCCGAACCCGAACCCTAACCCTAACCCGAACCCTAACCCGAAAACGAGCCCTAACCCGAACCCTAACCCTAACCCTAAACCGAACACTAACCCTAACCTGACCCAAACCCTAACCCTATCCCTAACCTGAAACCTAACCCGAACCCTAACCCGAACCCTAACCCTAACCCTAACCCTAACCCTAACACGAACCCTAACCCTAACCCTAACCCTAACCCTAACCCTAACATGAACAGAAACCCGAAACCTAACCCTAACCCTAACCCTAACCCGAAAACTAAACCTAACCCTAACCCTAACCATAACGTGAACCCTAACCCTAACCCTAACCCTAACCAGAACCCTAACCCTAACCCTAACCCTTACCCTAACCCTAACCCGAACCCGAACCCGACCCCTAACCCGAACCCGAACCCGAACCCTAACCCTAACCCTAACCCGAACCCTAAACCTAAACCGAAACCTAACCCGAACCCGAACCCGAACCCGAACCCTAACCCTAACCCGAACCCTAACCCGAAAACGAGCCCTAACCCGAACCCTAACCCTAACCCTAAACCGAACACTAACCCTAACCTGACCCAAACCCGAACCCTATCCCTAACCTGAAACCTAACCCGAACCCTAACCCGAAACCGAACCCGAACCCTACCCCTAACCCGAACCCGAACCCTAACCCTAACCCGAACCCTAACACGAACCCTAACCCTAACCCGAACCCTAACCCGAAACCGAACCCGAACCCTAACCCTAACCCTAACCTGATTCCGAACCCTAACCCTAACCCGAACCCTAACCCGAAACCGAACCCGAACCCTAACCCTAACCCTAACCCGATCCCGAACCCTAACCCTAACCCTAACCCTTACCCTAACCCTAACCCGAACCCGAACCCGACCCCTAACCCGAAACCGAACCCGAACCCTAACCCTAACCCTAACCCGAACCCTAAACCTAACCCGAAACCTAACCCGAATCCGAACCCTAACCCGAACCCGAACCCTAACCCTAACCCGACCCCTAACCCGAAACCGAACCCGAACCCTAACCCTAACCCTAACCCGAAACCTAACCCGAACCCTAACCCTAACCCTAACCCTAAACCGAACCCTAACCCTAACCGTAACCCGAACCCTAACCCTAAACCGAACCCTAACCCGAACCCGAACCCGAACCCTAACCCGAACCCTAACCCGAGCCTGAACCCGAACCCGAACCCGAACCCTAATCCTAACCCGAACCCGAACCCTAATCCTAACCCGAACCCGAACCCGAATCCATACTCGAAAGCGAAACCAATACCGAACCAGAACCCGAACCCGAACCCTAACCCCTAACCCGAACCCGAACCCGAATCCATAACTGAAAGCGAAACCGATACCGAACCCGAACCGTAACTGAAACCGAACCCTACCCGAACCCGAACCCGAACCCTACCCGAACCCGAACCTGAAACCTACCCGAACCAGAACCAGAACCAGAACCCAAACCCCTAACCCGAACCCGAACCCGAAACCCATAATTGTTTGTGCCAATGTAAAGAAAATGCCATACGCTTATCTGTAAGAAACAACAGTGCCCTGGAACAGTCTGAGCCTTAATATCAGCACTGTGCTTTTGGGAGCGGGAGTTAAAGCGGAGGCAAACAGCACTAAGACACATTTGGCAAAAATCGCGTTCCAATGAATAATATTTTCTTCCCTTTCAAACCCAAACGTAAGTGGTTGTGGCCAGATAAATAAATGCCACACCCTTATGTGTAAGAAACAACAGTGCCCAGGAACGGGTTTCTACGTGAAGAAAATATTTCTCGTTGGAACTCCGCTTTTTTACTTTACCTTCCACAACCCCTTGTGATAGGGTTTCCACGTTAAGAAAATAGTTTTCATTGGAAGCCGGTTTTTCCCAAATGTGTCTAAGTGCTGTATTCCTCGGGTTTCACTCATGCTACCAAAAGCACAGTGATGATGTTAGGGCTTAGACTGTTCCTGGGTAATGTTGTTTCTTACACATAAGGGTGTGGCATTTTCTTTACATTGCCACGACCACATATGATAGGGTTTCAACATGAACAAAATATTTTTCGTTGGAAGCGGTTTTTTGTCAAATGTGTCTCAATACCGTGTTGTTTGGGATTAACTAATGCTACCGAAATCACTATGATGATGTGAGGGCTCAGACCGATCCTGGAAACTTGTTTCTTACAGATAAGCGTATGGCATTTTCTTTACATTGGCACAAACAATTATGATAGAGTTTGCAAAAGAGAAAATTTATTTCATTGAAAGGCGGTTTTTGCCAAATTTTCTCAGCTGTTTGCCTCGGTTTTAACTCATGATACCAAAAGAACAGTGATGATCTTAGGGCTCAGACCGTCCATGGGACCAGTTATTTCTTACAAATAAGCATATGGCACATCCTTTAGCTTGCCACAACAAATTAAGATAGAGTTTGCACATCAAGAAATATTTTTCATTTGAACCCGTTTCTGCCAAATATGTCTCAGTACTATGTCCTCAGCACTTGGGAGGATGTCTGCACGTGGAGAAAGACTTTTTCGTGGGAAGCCGGCTTTTGTCAAACGGGTCCCAGTGCTGTGCTCCTCTCTTTTCACTCCTGCTGCCAGAAGCCCAGTGAGGATGGGAGGGCTTAGAACATGGCTCTTCCAGAGTCGTGGATGGCATTTCCTTTACCTTGCCACAACCACTTGTGAGAGGGTCTGCACCTCAGGAAAACTGTTTCCGTGGGAAGCCGGCTTTTGGCCAAACGGGTCTCAGGGCCGTGGGCCTCGGGTGTCCCTCCGGCTCCCCAAAGCACAGAGATGAGGTGAGGGGCTTAGACAATGCCTGGGCCATGTTGTCTCTTCCACCTTGGTGTGTGGCATTTTGTTGACCTGGCTACCCCCACTTGGGATAGGTTTTCCACAGCAAGAGCATATTGTTCGTCGGAAGCCGTTTGGGCCCCAGGGGTCTCCGGGCTGTGTTCGTTGGGGTTGAACTCCTGCTAGCAAAACCGCCGGGATGAGGGAAGGGCTCAGACTGTGCCTGGGCCCTGTGGTCTCTTCCAGGTCAGTGTATGGCATTTCCTTCACCTTGCCACAGGCACTGGGGAGCATGTCTGGACGGGGAGAAGGACTTCCTCGTTGGAAGCCGGTTTCTGTCAAAGAGTCCCAGTGCTGTGTTCCTCTCTTTTCACTCCTGCTGCCAGAAGCCCAGGGAGGATGGGAGGGCTTAGAACATGGCTGGGCACTGGGGTTTCTTTCAGAGAAGGGGATGGCATTGGCTTTCCCTTGCCACCACCCCTTGGGATAGGGTCTGCACCTCAGGAAAGCTGTTTCCGTGGGAAGCCGGCTTTCTGCCCAACGGGCCTCAGGGCCGTGGGCCTCGGGTGTCCCTCCGGCTCCCCAAAGCACAGGGACGAGGTGAGGGGCTTAGACCATGCCTGGGCCATGTTGTTTCTTCCACCTGGTTGTGTGGCATTTTGTTGACCTGGCTACCCCCACTTGGGATAGGTTTTCCACAGCAAGAGCATATTGTTTGTCGGAAGCCGTTTGGGCCCCGGGGGGTATCCGGGCTGTGTTCGTTGGGGTTGAACTCCTGCTAGCAAAACCGCCGGGATGGGGGAAGGGCTCAGACTGTGCCTGGGCCCTGTAGTCTCTTCCAGGTCAGTGTATGGCATTTCCATCACCTTGCCACAGGCACTGGGAAGCATGTCTGCACGTGGAGAAGGACTTCCTTGTGGGAAGCCGGTTTCTGTCAAAATGTCCCAGTGCTGTGCTCCTCTCTTTTCACTCCTGCTGCCAGAATCCCAGGGAGGGGGGGAGGGCTTAGAACATGGCTGGGAATTGGGGTTTCTTCCAGAGAAGGGGATGGCATTTGCTTTCATTGCCACCACCCCTTGGGATAAGGTCTGCACCTCATGAAACCTGTTTCGGTGGGAAGCCGGCTCTCTGCCCTACGGGCCTCAGGGCCGTGGGGCTCGGGGGTCCCTCCGGCTCCCCAAAGCATAGGGACGAGGTGAGGGGCTTAGACCATGCCTGGGCAATGTTGTTTCTTCCATCTGGGTGTGTGGCATTTTGTTGACCTGGCTACCCCCACTTGGGATAGGGTTTCCACAGCAAAAGCATATTGTTCGGCGGAAGCCGTTTGGGCCACAGCGGGTCTCCGGGCTGTGTTCGTTGGGGTTGAACTCCTGCTAGCAAAACCGCCGGGATGAGGGAAGGGCTCAGACTGTGCCTGGGCCCTGTGGTCTCTTCCAGGTCAGTGTATGGCATTTCCTTCACCTTGCCACAGGCACTGGGGAGCATGTCTGCACGTGGAGAAGGACTTCCTCGTGGGAGGCCGGTTTCTGTCAAACGGGTCCCAGTGCTGTGCAACTCTCTTTTCACTCCTGCTGCCAGAAGCCCAGGGAGGAGGGGAGGGCTTACAACATGGCTGGGCACTGCGGTTTCTTCCAGAGAAGGGGATGGCATTTGCTTTCCCTTGCCACCAGCCCTTGGGATAGGGTCTGCACCTCAGGAAAGCTGTTTCCGTGGGAAGCCGGCTTTCTGCCCAACGGGCCTCAGGGCCGTGGGCCTCGGGGGTCCCTCCGGCTCCCCAGAGCACAGGGACGAGGTGAGGGGCTTAGACCATGCCTGGGCCATGTTGTTTCTTCCACCTCGGTGTGTGGCATTTTGTTGACCTGGCTACCCGCACTTGGGATAGGTTTTCCACAGCAAGAGCATATTGTTCGTCGGAAGCCGTTTGGGCCACAGGGGGTCTCCGGGCTGTGTTCGTTGGGGTTGAACTCCTGCTAGCAAAACCGCCGGGATTAGGGAAGGGCTCAAACTGTTCCTGGGCCCTGTGGTCTCTCCCAGGTTAGTGTATGGCATTTCTTTCACCTTACCACAGGCACTGGGGAGCATGCTGCACGTGGAGAAGGACTTTATCGTGGGAATCCGGTTTCTGTCACAGGGTCCCAGTGCTGTGCTCCTCTCTTTTCACTCCTGCTGCCAGAAGCCCAGGGAGGAGGGGAGGGCTTAGAACATCCCTGGGCACTGGGGTTTCTTTCAGAGAAGGGGATGGCATTTGCTTTCCCTTGCCACCACCCCTTGGTATAGGGGCTGCACGTCAGGAAAGCTGTTTCCGTGGGAAGCCGGCTTTCTGCCCAACGGGCCTCAGGGCCGTGGGCCTCGGGGGTCCCTCCGGCTCCCCAAAGCACAGAGATGAGGTGAGGGACTTAGACCATGCCTGGGCCATGTTGTTTCTTCAGCCTGGGTGTGTGGCATTTTGTTGACCTGGCTACTCCCATTTGCATATGTTTTCCACAGCAAGCACCTATTGTTCCTCAGAAGCAGTTTTTGCCCCAGGGCTCTCAGGGCAGTGTTTCTTGGGCTTGAACTCCTGCTAGCTAAACTGCTGGGATGAGGGAAGGGCTCAGACTGTGCCTGGGCCCTGTGGTCTCTTCCAGGTCAGTGTATGGTATTTCCTTCACCTTGCCACAGGCACTGGGGAGCATGTCTGCACGTGGATAAGGACTTCCCCCTGGGAAACCGGTTTCTGTAAAATGGTCCCAATGCTGTGCTCCTCTCTTTTCACTCCTGCTGCCAGAAGCCCAGGGAGGAGGGGAGGGCTTATACATGGCTGGGCACTGGGGTTTCTTCCAGAGAAGGAGATGGCATTTTTTTCCCTTGCCACCACCCCTTGGGATAGGGTCTCCACCTCAGGAAAGCTTTTCCGTGGTAGGCCGGCTTTCTGCCCAACGGGCCTCAGGGCCGTGTGCCTCAGGGGTCCCTCCTGCTCCCCAAAGCACAGAGACGAGGTAGGGGCTTAGACCATGCTTGGGCCATGTTGTCTCTTCCACCTTGGTGTGTGGCATTTTGTTGACCTAGCTAAACCCACTTGGGATAGGTTTTACACAGCAAGAGCATATTGTTCGTCGGAAGACGTTTGGGCCCCAGCCGGTCTCCGGGCTGTGTTCGTTGGGGTTGAACTCCTGCTAGCAAAACCGCCGGGATGAGGGAAAGGCTCAGACTGTGCCTGGGCCCTGTGGCCTCTTCCAGGTCAGTGTATGGCATTTCCTTCACCTTGCCACAGGCACTGGGGAGCATGTCTGCTCGTGGAGAAGGACTTCCTCGTGGGAAGCCGGTTTCTATCAAAGGGTCCCAGTGCTGTGCTCCTCTCTTTTCACTCCTGCTGCCAGAAGCCCAGGGAGGAGGGGAGGGCTTAGAACATGGCTGGGCACTGTGGTTTCTTCCAGAGAAGGGGATGGCATTTGCTTTCCCTTGCCACCACCCCTTGGGATAGGGTCTGCACCTCAGGAAAGCTGTTTCCTTGGGAAGCCGGCTTTCTGCCCAACGGGCCACAGGGCCGTGGGCCTCGGGGGTCCCTCCGGCTCCCCAAAGCATAGGGACGAGGTGAGGGGCTCAGACCATGCCTGGGCAATGTTGTTTCTTCCACCTGGGTGTGTGGCATTTTGTTGACCTGGCTACCCACACTTGGGATAGGTTTTCCACAGCAAGAGCATATTGTTCGTAGGAAGCCGTTTGGGCCACAGCGGGTCTCCGGGCTGTGTTCGTTGGGGTTGAACTCCTGCTAGCAAAACCGCCGGGATGAGGGAAAGGCTCAGACTGTGCCTGGGCCCTGTGGTCTCTTCCAGGTCAGTGTATATCATTTCCTTCACCTTGCCACAGACACTGGGGAGCATGTCTGCACGTGGTGAAGGACTTCCTCGTGGGAAGCCGGTTTCTGTCAAACGGGTCCCAGTGCTGTGCTCCTCTCTTTTCACTCCTGCTGCCAGAAGCCCAGGGAGGAGGGGAGGGCTTAGAACATGGCTGGGCACTGTAGTTTCTTCCAGAGAAGGAGATGGCATTTTTTTCCCTTGCCACCACCCCTTGGGATAGGGTCTGTACCTCAGGAAAGCTTTTCCGTGGTAGGCCGGCTTTGTGCCCAACGGGCCTCAGGGCCGTGGGCCTCGGGGGTCCCTCCAGCTCCCCAAAGCACAGGGACGAGGTGAGGGGCTTAGACCATGCCAGGGCCATGTTGTCTCTTCCACCATGGTGTGTGGCATTTTGTTGACCTGGCTACACCCACTTGGGATAGGTTTTCCACAGCAAGAGCATATTGTTCGTCGGAAGCCGTTTGGGCCCCAGGGGGTCTCCGGGCTGTGTTCCTTGGGGTTGAACTCCTGCTAGCAAAACCGCCGGGATGAGGGAAGGGCTCAGACTGTGCCTGGGCCCTGTGGTCTCTTCCAGGTCAGTGTATGGCATTTCCATCACCTTGCCACAGGCACTGGGAAGCATGTCTGCACGTGGAGAAAGACTTCCTTGTGGGAAGCCGGTTTCTGTCAAAATGTCCCAGTGCTGTGCTCCTCTCTTTTCACTCCTGCTGCCAGAATCCCAGGGGGGGGGGAGGGCTTAGAACATGGCTGGGAATTGGGGTTTCTTCCAGAGAAGGGGATGGCATTTGCTTTCATTGCCACCACCCCTTGGGATAAGGTCTGCACCTCATGAAACCTGTTTCGGTGGGAAGCCGGCTTTTGCCCTACGGGCCTCAGGGCCGTGGGGCTCGGGGGTCCCTCCGGCTCCCCAAAGCACAGGGACGAGGTGAGGGGCTTAGACCGTGCCTGGGCAATGTTGTTTCTTACATCTGGGTGTGTGGCATTTTGTTGACCTGGCTACCCCCACTTGGGATAGGTTTTCCACAGCAAGCACCTATTGTTCGTCGGAAGCCGTTTTTGCCCCAGGGGTCTCCGGGCTGTGTTCGTTGAGTTTGAACTCCTGCTAGCAAAACCGCCGGGATGAGGGAAGGGTTCAGACTGTGCCTGGGCCCTGTGGTCTCTTCCAGGTCAGTGTATGGCATTTCCTTCCCCTTGCCACAGGCACCTGGGAGCATGTCTGCACGTGGAGAAAGACTTTCCCGTGGGAAGCCGGTTTCTGTCAAAGGGTCCCAGTGCTGTGCTCCTCTCTTTTCTCTCCTGCTGCCAGAAGCCCAGGGAGGAGGGGAGGGCTTAGAACATGGCAGGGCACTGGGGTTTCTTCCAGAGAAGGGGATGCCATTTGCTTTCCCTTGCCACCACCCCTTGGGATAGGGTCTGCACCTCAGGAAAGCTGTTTCCTTGGGAAGCCGGCTTTCTGCCCAACGGGCCTCAGGGCCGTGGGCCTCGGGGGTCCCTCCGGCTCCCCAAAGCACAGGGACGAGGTGAGGGGCTTAGACCATGCCTGGCCCATGTTGTTTCTTCCACCTGGGTGTGTGGCATTTTGTTGACCTGGCTACCCCCACTTGGGATAGGTTTTCCACAGCAAGAGCATATTGTTCGTCGGAAGCCGTTTGGGCCACAGCGGGTCTCCGGGCTGTGTTCGTTGGGGTTGAACTCCTGCTAGCAAAACCGCCGGGTTGAGGGAAAGGCTCAGACTGTGCCTGGGCCCTGTGGTCTCTTCCAGGTCAGTGTATGTCATTTCCTTCACCTTGCCACAGACACTGGGGAGCATGTCTGCACGCGGTGAAGGACTTCCTCGTGGGAAGCCGGTTTCTGTCAAACGGGTCCCAGTGCTGTGCTCCTCTCTTTTCACTCCTGCTGCCAGAAGCCCAGGGAGGAGGGGAGGGCTTAGAACATGGCTGGGCACTGTGGTTTCTTCCAGAGAAGGAGATGGCATTTTTTCCCTTGCCACCACCCCTTCGGATAGGGTCTGTACCTCAGGAAAGCTTTTCCGTGGTAGGCCGGCTTTGTGCCCAACGGGCCTCAGGGCCGTGGGCCTCGGGGGTCCCTCCGGCTCCCCAAAGCACAGAGACGAGGTGAGGGGCTTGGACCGTGCCTGGGCAATGTTGTTTCTTACATCTGGGTGTGTGGCATTTTGTTGACCTGGCTACCCCCACTTGGGATAGGTTTTCCACAGCAAGCACCTATTGTTCGTCGGAAGGCGTTTTTGCCCCAGGGGTCTCCGGGCTGTGTTCGTTGAGTTTGAACTCCTGCTAGCAAAACCGCCGGGATGAGGGAAGGCCTCAGACTGTGCCTGGGCCCTGTGGTCTCTTCCAGGTCAGTGTATGGCATTTCCTTCCCCTTGCCACAGGCACCTGGGAGCATGTCTGCATGTGGAGAAAGACTTTCCCGTGGGAAGCCGGTTTTTGTCAAACGGGTCCCAGTGCTCTGCTCCTCTCTTTTCACTCCTGCTGCCAGAAGCCCAGGGAGGATGGGAGGGCTTAGAACATGGCTGGGCACTGTGGTTTCTTCCAGAGAAGTGGAGGGCATTTGCATTACCTTGCCACAACCACTTGGGATAGGGTCTGCACCTCAAGAAAACTGTTTCCGTGGGAAGCCGGCTTTTTGTAAAGGGGTCTCAGGGCCGTGGGCCTCGGCTGTCCCTCCGGCTCCCCAAAACACAGGGACGAGGTGAGGGGCTTAGACCATGCCTGGGCAATGTTGTTTCTTACACCTGGGTGTGTGGCATTTTGTTGACCTGGCTACCCCCACTTGGGATAGGTTTTCCACAGCAAGCGCCTATTGTTCCTCGGAAGCCGTTTTTGCCTCAGGGGTCTCCGGGCTGTGTTCCTTGGGTTTGAACTCCTGCTAGGAAAACCGCCGGGATGAGGGAAGGGTTCAAACTGTGCCTGGGCCCTGTGGTCTCTTCCAGGTCAGTGTATGGCATTTCCTTCCCCTTGCCACAGGCACCTGGGAGCATGTCTGCACGTGGAGAAAGACTTTCCCGTGGGAAGCCGGTTTTTGTCAAACGGGTCCCAGTGCTCTGCTCCTCTCTTTTCACTCCTGCTGCCAGAAGCCCAGGGAGGATGGGAGGGCTTAGAACATGGCTGGGCACTGTGGTTTCTTCCAGAGAAGTGGAGGGCATTTGCATTACCTTGCCACAACCACTTGGGATAGGGTCTGCACCTCAAGAAAACTGTTTCCGTGGGAAGCCGGCTTTTTGTAAAGGGGTCTCAGGGCCGTGGGCTCGGCTGTCCCTCCGGCTCCCCAAAACACAGGGACGAGGTGAGGGGCTTAGACCATGCCTGGGCAATGTTGTTTCTTACACCTGGGTGTGTGGCATTTTGTTGACCTGGCTACCCCCACTTGGGATAGGTTTTCCACAGCAAGCGCCTATTGTTCCTCGGAAGCCGTTTTTGCCTCAGGGGTCTCCGGGCTGTGTTCCTTGGGTTTGAACTCCTGCTAGGAAAACCGCCGGGATGAGGGAAGGGTTCAAACTGTGCCTGGGCCCTGTGGTCTCTTCCAGGTCAGTGTATGGCATTTCCTTCCCCTTGCCACAGGCACCTGGGAGCATGTCTGCACGTGGAGAAAGACTTTCCCGTGGGAAGCCGGTTTTTGTCAAACGGGTCCCAGTGCTCTGCTCCTCTCTTTTCACTCCTGCTGCCAGAAGCCCAGGGAGGATGGGAGGGCTTAGAACATGGCTGGGCACTGTGGTTTCTTCCAGAGAAGTGGAGGGCATTTGCATTACCTTGCCACAACCACTTGGGATAGGGTGTGCACCTCAGGAAAACTGTTTCCGTGGGAAGCCGGCTTTCTGAAAACGGGCCTCAGGGTCGTGGGCCTTGGGGGTCCCTCCAGCTCCCCAAAGCACAGGGACGAAGTGAGGGGCTTACACCATGCCTGGGCCATGTTGTTTCTTCCACCTGGGTGTGTGGCATTTTGTTGACCTGGCTACCCCCACTTGGGATAGGTTTTCCACAGCAAGAGCATATTGTTCGTCGGAAGCCGTTTGGGCTCCAGCGGGTGTCCGGGCTGTGTTCATTGGGGTTGAACTCCTGCTAGCAAAACCGCCGGGATGAGGGAAAGGCTCAGACTGTGCCTGGGCCCTGTGGCCTCTTCCAGGTCAGTGTATGGCATTTCCTTCACCTTGCCACAGGCACTGGGGAGCATGTCTGCCCGTGGTGAAGGACTTCCTCGTGGGAAGACGGTTTCTGTCAAACGGGTCCCAGTGCTGTGCTCCTCTCTTTTCACTCCTGCTGCCAGAAGCCCAGGGAGGAGGGGAGGGCTTAGAACATGGCTGGGCACTGGGGTTTCTTCCAGAGAAGGAGATGGCATTTTTTTTCCTTGCCACCACCCTTTGGGATAGGGTCTGCACCTCAGGGAAGATTTTCCATGGTAGGCCGTCTTTCTGCCCAACGGGCCTCAGGGCCGTGTGCCTCGGGGGTCCCTCCGGCTTCCCAAAGCACAGAGACGAGGTAGGGGCTTAGACCATGCTTGGGCCATGTTGTCTCTTCCACCTGGGTGTGTGGCATTTTGTTGACCTGGCTACACCCACTTCGGATAGGTTTTCCACAGCAAGAGCATATTGTTCGTCGGAAGCCGTTTGGGCCACAGCGGGTCTCCGGGCTGTGTTCGTTGGGGTTGAACTCCTGCTAGCAAAACCGCCGGGATGAGGCAAAGGCTCAGACTGTGCCTGGGCCCTGTGGCCTCTTCCAGGTCGGTGTATGGCATTTCCTTCACCTTGCCACAGGCACTGGGGAGCATGTGTGCACGTGGTGAAGGACTTCCTCTTGGGAAGCCGGTTTCTGTCAAAGGGTCCCAGTGCTGTGTTCCTCTCTTTTCACTCCTGCTGCCAGAAGCCCAGGGAGGAGGGGAGGGCTTAGAACATGGGTGGGCACTGTGGTTTCTTCCAGAGAAGTGGATGGCATTTCTTTACCTTGCCACAACCACTTGTGAGAGGGTCTGCACCTCAGGAAAACTGTTTCCGTGGGAAGTCGGCTTTTGGCCAAACGGGTCTCAGGCCCGTGGGCCTCGGGTGTCCCTCCGGCTCCCCAAAGCACAGGGACGAGGTGAGGGGCTTAGACCATGCCTGGGCAATGTTGTTTCTTACACCTGGGTGTGTTGCATTTTGTTTACCTGGCTACCATTATTTGGGATAGGTTTTCCACAGCAAGAGCATACTGCTCATCGGAAGCCGTTTTTGCCCCAGGGGTCTCCGGGCTGTGTTCGTTGGGGTTGACTCCTGCTAGCAAAACCGCCGGGATGAGGGAAGGGCTCAGACTGTGCCTGGGCCCTGTGGTCTCTTCCAGGTTAGTGTATGGCATTTCCTTCACCTTGCCACAGGCACGTGGGAGAATGTCTGCACGTGGAGAAAGACTTTCCCGTGGGAAGCCGGTTTTTGTCAAACGGGTCCCAGGGCTGTGCTCCTCTCTTTTCACTCCGGCTGTCAGAAGCCCAGTGAGGATGGGAGGGCTTAGAACATGGATGGGCACTGTGGTTTCTTCCAGAGACGTGGATGGCATTTGCTTTACCTTGCCACAACTACTTGGGAGAGGGTCTGCACCTCAGGAAAACTGTTTCCGTGGAAACCCGGCTTTTGGCCAAACAGGTCTCAGGCCCGTGGGCCTCGGGTGTCCCTCCAGCTCCCGAAAGCACAGGGACGAGGTGAGGGGCTTAGACCATGCCTGGGCAATGTTGTTTCTTACCCCTGGGTGTGTGGCATTTTGTTGACCTGGCTACCCCCACTTGGGATAGGTTTTCCACAGCAAGCACCTATTGTTCATCTGAAGCCGTTTTTGCCCCAGGCGTCTCTGGGCTGTGTTCGTTGGGGTTGAACTTCTGCTAGCAAAACCGCCGGGATGAGGGAAGGGTTCAGACTGTGCCTGGGCCCTGTGGTCTCTTTCAGGTCAGTGTATGGCATTTCCTTCACCTTGCCACAGGCACTGGGGAGCATGTCTGCACGTGGAGAAGGACTTCCTCGTGGGAAGCCGGTTTCTGTCAAAGGGTCCCAGGGCTGTGCTCCTCTCTTTTCTCTCCTGCTGCCAGAAGCCCAGGGAGGAGGGGAGGGCTTAGAACATGGCTGGGCACTGTGGTTTCTTCCAGAGAAGTGGAGGGCATTTGCATTACCTTGCCACAACCACTTGGGATAGGGTGTGCACCTCAGGAAAACTGTTTCCGTGGGAAGCCGGCTTTTTGCAAAGGGGTCTCAGGGCCGTGGGCCTCGGCTGTCCCTCCGGCTCCCCAAAGCACAGGGACGAGGTGAGGGGCTTAGACCGTGCCTGGGCAATGTTGTTTCTTACATCTGGGTGTGTGGCATTTTGTTGACCTGGCTACCCCCACTTGGGATAGGTTTTCCACAGCAAGCTCCTATTGTCCTCGGAAGCCGTTTTTGCCTCAGGGGTCTCCGGGCTGTGTTCCTTGGGTTTGAACTCCTGCTAACAAAACCGCCGGGATGAGGGAAGGGTTCAAACTGTGCCTGGGCCCTGTGGTCTCTTCCAGGTCAGTGTATGGCATTTCCTTCCCCTTGTCACAGGCACCTGGGAGCATGTCTGCACGTGGAGAAAGACTTTCCCGTGGGAAGCCGGGTTTTGTCAAACGGGTCCCAGTGCTCTGCTCCTCTCTTTTCACTCCTGCTGCCAGAAGCCCAGGGAGGATGGGAGGGCTTAGAACATGGCTGGGCACTGTGGTTTCTTCCAGAGAAGTGGAGGGCATTTGCATTACCTTGCCACAACCACTTGGGATAGGGTGTGCACCTCAGGAAAACTGTTTCCGTGGGAAGCGGGCTTTCTGAAAACGGGCCTCAGGGCCGTGGGCCTTGGGGGTCCCTCCAGCTCCCCAAAGCACAGGGACGAAGTGAGGGGCTTACACCATGCCTGGGCCATGTTGTTTCTTCCACCTGGGTGTGTGGCATTTTGTTGACCTGGCTACCCCCACTTGGGATAGGTTTTCCACAGCAAGAGCATATTGTTCGCCGGAAGCCGTTTGGGCTCCAGCGGGTGTCCGGGCTGTGTTCGTTGGGGTTGAACTCCTGCTAGCAAAACCGCCGGGATGAGGGAAAGGCTCAGACTGTGCCTGGGCCCTGTGGTCTCTTCCAGGTCAGTGTATGGCATTTCCTTCACCTTGCCACAGGCACTGGGGAGCATGTCTGCCCGTGGTGAAGGACTTCCTCGTGGGAAGACGGTTTCTGTCAAACGGGTCCCAGTGCTGTGCTCCTCTCTTTTCACTCCTGCTGCCAGAAGCCCAGGGAGGAGGGGAGGGCTTAGAACATGGCTGGGCACTGGGGTTTCTTCCAGAGAAGGAGATGGCATTTTTTTCCCTTGCTACCACCCCTTGGGATAGGGTCTGCACCTCAGGGAAGATTTTCCATGGTAGGCCGTCTTTCTGCCCAACGGGCCTCAGGGCCGTGTGCCTCGGGGGTCCCTCCGGCTTCCCAAAGCACAGAGACGAGGTAGGGGCTTAGACCATGCTTGGGCCATGTTGTCTCTTCCACCTGGGTGTGTGGCATTTTGTTGACCTGGCTACACCCACTTCGGATAGGTTTTCCACAGCAAGAGCATATTGTTCGTCGGAAGCCGTCTGGGCCCCAGCGGGTCTCCGGGCTGTGTTCGTTGGGGTTGAACTCCTGCTAGCAAAACTGCCGGGATGAGGCAAAGGCTCAGACTGTGCCTGGGCCCTGTGGCCTCTTCCAGGTCGGTGTATGGCATTTCCTTCACCTTGCCACAGGCACTGGGGAGCATGTGTGCACGTGGTGAAGGACTTCCTCGTGGGAAGCCGGTTTCTGTCAAAGGGTCCCAGTGCTGTGCTCCTCTCTTTTCTCTCCTGCTGCCAGAAGCCCAGGGAGGAGGGGAGGGCTTAGAACATGGCTGGGCACTGGGATTTCTTCCAGAGAAGGGGATGGCATTTGCTTTCCCTTGCCACCACCCCTTGGGATAGGGTCTGCACCTCAGGAAAGCTGTTTCCTTGGGAAGCCGGCTTTCTGCCCAACGGGCCACAGGGCCGTGGGCCTCGGGGGTCCCTCCGGCTCCCCAAAGCATAGGGACGAGGTGAGGGGCTCAGACCATGCCTGGGCAATGTTGTTTCTTCCACCTGGGTGTGTGGCATTTTGTTGACCTGGCTACCCACACTTGGGATAGGTTTACCACAGCAAGAGCATATTGTTCGTAGGAAGCCGTTTGGGCCACAGCGGGTCTCCGGGCTGTGTTCGTTGGGGTTGAACTCCTGCTAGCAAAACCGCCGGGATGAGGGAAAGGCTCAGACTGTGCCTGGGCCCTGTGGTCTCTTCCAGGTCAGTGTATGTCATTTCCTTCACCTTGCCACAGACACTGGGGAGCATGTCTGCACGTGGTGAAGGACTTCCTCGTGGGAAGCCGGTTTCTGTCAAACGGGTCCCAGTGCTGTGCTCCACTCTTTTCACTCCTGCTGCCAGAAGTCCAGGGAGGAGGGGAGGGCTTAGAACATGGCTGGGCACTGGGATTTCTTCCAGAGAAGGAGATGGCATTTTTTTCCCTTGCCACCACCCCTTGGGATAGGGTCTGTACCTCAGGAAAGCTTTTCCGTGGTAGGCCGGCTTTGTGCCCAACGGGCCTCAGGGCCGTGGGCCTCGGGGGTCCCTCCAGCTCCCCAAAGCACAGGGACGAGGTGAGGGGCTTAGACCATGCCAGGGCCATGTTGTCTCTTCCACCATGGTGTGTGGCATTTTGTTGACCTGGCTACACCCACTTGGGATAGGTTTTCCACAGCAAGAGCATATTGTTCGTCGGAAGCCGTTTGGGCCCCAGGGGGTCTCCGGGCTGTGTTCGTTGGGGTTGAACTCCTGCTAGCAAAACCGCCGGGATGAGGGAAGGGCTCAGACTGTGCCTGGGCCCTGTGGTCTCTTCCAGGTCAGTGTATGGCATTTCCATCACCTTGCCACAGGCACTGGGAAGCATGTCTGCACGTGGAGAAGGACTTCCTTCTGGGAAGCCGGTTTCTGTCAAAATGTCCCAGTGCTGTGCTCCTCTCTTTTCACTCCTGCTGCCAGAATCCCGGGGGGGGGGAGGGCTTAGAACATGGCTGGGAATTGGGGTTTCTTCCAGAGAAGGGGATGGCATTTGCTTTCATTGCCACCACCCCTTGGGATAAGGTCTGCACCTCATGAAACCTGTTTCGGTGGGAAGCCGGCTTTTGCCCTACGGGCCTCAGGGCCGTGGGGCTCGGGGGTCCCTCCGGCTCCCCAAAGCACAGGGACGAGGTGAGGGGCTTAGACCGTGCCTGGGCAATGTTGTTTCTTACATCTGGGTGTGTGGCATTTTGTTGACCTGGCTACCCCCACTTGGGATAGGTTTTCCACAGCAAGCACCTATTGTTCGTCGGAAGCCGTTTTTGCCCCAGGGGTCTCCGGGCTGTGTTCGTTGAGTTTGAACTCCTGCTAGCAAAACAGCCGGGATGAGGGAAGGGTTCAGACTGTGCCTGGGCCCTGTGGTCTCTTCCAGGTCAGTGTATGGCATTTCCTTCCCCTTGCCACAGGCACCTGGGAGCATGTCTGCACGTGGAGAAAGACTTTCCCGTGGGAAGCCGGTTTCTGTCAAAGGGTCCCAGTGCTGTGCTCCTCTCTTTTCTCTCCTGCTGCCAGAAGCCCAGGGAGGAGGGGAGGGCTTAGAACATGGCAGGGCACTGGGGTTTCTTCCAGAGAAGGGGATGCCATTTGCTTTCCCTTGCCACCACCCCTTGGGATAGGGTCTGCACCTCAGGAAAGCTGTTTCCTTGGGAAGCCGGCTTTCTGCCCAACGGGCCTCAGGGCCGTGGGCCTCGGGGGTCCTTCCGGCTCCCCAAAGCACAGGGACGAGGTGAGGGGCTTAGACCATGCCTGGCCCATGTTGTTTCTTCCACCTGGGTGTGTGGCATTTTGTTGACCTGGCTACCCCCACTTGGGATAGGTTTTCCACAGCAAGCACCTATTGTTCGTCGGAAGCCGTTTTTGCCCCAGGGGTCTCCGGGCTGTGTTCGTTGAGTTTGAACTCCTGCTAGCAAAACCGCCGGGATGAGGGAAGGCCTCAGACTGTGCCTGGGCCCTGTGGTCTCTTCCAGGTCAGTGTATGGCATTTCCTTCCCCTTGCCACAGGCACCTGGGAGCATGTCTGCATGTGGAGAAAGACTTTCCGGTGGGAAGCCGGTTTTTGTCAAACGGGTCCCAGTGCTGTGCTCCTCTCTTTTCACTCCTGCTGCCAGAAGCCCAGGGAGGATGGGAGGGCTTAGAACATGGCTGGGCACTGTGGTTTCTTCCAGAGAAGTGGAGGGCATTTGCATTACCTTGCCACAACCACTTGGGATAGGGTCTGCACCTCAAGAAAACTGTTTCCGTGGGAAGCCGGCTTTTTGTAAAGGGGTCTCAGGGCCGTGGGCCTCGGCTGTCCCTCCGGCTCCCCAAAGCACAGGGACGAGGTGAGGGGCTTAGACCATGCCTGGGCAATGTTGTTTCTTACACCTGGGTGTGTGGCATTTTGTTGACCTGGCTACCCCCACTTGGGATAGGTTTTCCACAGCAGGCACCTATTGTTCATCTGAAGCCGTTTTTGCCCCAGGCGTCTCTGGGCTGTGTTCCTTGGGGTTGAACTTCTGCTAGCAAAACCGCCGGAATGAGGGAAGGGTTCAGACTGTGCCTGGGCCCTGTGGTCTCTTTCAGGTCAGTGTATGGCATTTCCTTCACCTTGCCACAGGCACTGGGGAGCATGTCTGCACGTGGAGAAGGACTTCCTCGTGGGAAGCCGGTTTCTGTCAAAGGGTCCCAGGGCTGTGCTCCTCTCTTTTCTCTCCTGCTGCCAGAAGCCCAGGGAGGAGGGGAGGGCTTAGAACATGGCTGGGCACTGTGGTTTCTTCCAGAGAAGTGGAGGGCATTTGCATTACCTTGCCACAACCACTTGGGATAGGGTGTGCACCTCAGGAAAACTGTTTCCGTGGGAAGCCGGCCTTTTGCAAAGGGGTCTCAGGGCCGTGGGCCTCGGCTGTCCCTCCGGCTCCCCAAAGCACAGGGACGAGGTGAGGGGCTTAGACCGTGCCTGGGCAATGTTGTTTCTTACATCTGGGTGTGTGGCATTTTGTTGACCTGGCTACCCCCACTTGGGATAGGTTTTCCACAGCAAGCTCCTATTGTCCTCGGAAGCCGTTTTTGCCTCAGGGGTCTCCGGGCTGTGTTCCTTGGGTTTGAACTCCTGCTAACAAAACCGCCGGGATGAGGGAAGGGTTCAAACTGTGCCTGGGCTCTGTGGTCTCTTCCAGGTCAGTGTATGGCATTTCCTTCCCCTTGCCACAGGCACCTGGGAGCATGTCTGCACGTGGAGAAAGACTTTCCCGTGGGAAGCCGGTTTTTGTCAAACGGGTCCCAGTGCTCTGCTCCTCTCTTTTCACTCCTGCTGCCAGAAGCCCAGGGAGGATGGGAGGGCTTAGAACATGGCTGGGCACTGTGGTTTCTTCCAGAGAAGTGGAGGGCATTTGCATTACCTTGCCACAACCACTTGGGAAAGGGTGTGCACCTCAGGAAAACTGTTTCCGTGGGAAGCGGGCTTTCTGAAAACGGGCCTCAGGGCCGTGGGCCTTGGGGGTCCCTCCAGCTCCCCAAAGCACAGGGACGAAGTGAGGGGCTTACACCATGCCTGGGCCATGTTGTTTCTTCCACCTGGGTGTGTGGCATTTTGTTGACCTGGCTACCCCCACTTGGGATAGGTTTTCCACAGCAAGAGCATATTGTTCGCCGGAAGCCGTTTGGGCTCCAGCGGGTGTCCGGGCTGTGTTCGTTGGGGTTGAACTCCTGCTAGCAAAACCGCCGGGATGAGGGAAAGGCTCAGACTGTGCCTGGGCCCTGTGGTCTCTTCCAGGTCAGTGTATGGCATTTCCTTCACCTTGCCACAGGCACTGGGGAGCATGTCTGCCCGTGGTGAAGGACTTCCTCGTGGGAAGACGGTTTCTGTCAAACGGGTCCCAGTGCTGTGCTCCTCTCTTTTCACTCCTGCTGCCAGAAGCCCAGGGAGGAGGGGAGGGCTTAGAACATGGCTGGGCACTGGGGTTTCTTCCAGAGAAGGAGATGGCATTTTTTTCCCTTGCTACCACCCCTTGGGATAGGGTCTGCACCTCAGGGAAGATTTTCCATGGTAGGCCGTCTTTCTGCCCAACGGGCCTCAGGGCCGTGTGCCTCGGGGGTCCCTCCGGCTTCCCAAAGCACAGAGACGAGGTAGGGGCTTAGACCATGCTTGGGCCATGTTGTCTCTTCCACCTGGGTGTGTGGCATTTTGTTGACCTGGCTACACCCACTTCGGATAGGTTTTCCACAGCAAGAGCATATTGTTCGTCGGAAGCCGTCTGGGCCCCAGCGGGTCTCCGGGCTGTGTTCGTTGGGGTTGAACTCCTGCTAGCAAAACTGCCGGGATGAGGCAAAGGCTCAGACTGTGCCTGGGCCCTGTGGCCTCTTCCAGGTCGGTGTATGGCATTTCCTTCACCTTGCCACAGGCACTGGGGAGCATGTGTGCACGTGGTGAAGGACTTCCTCGTGGGAAGCCGGTTTCTGTCAAAAGGTCCCAGTGCTGTGTTCCTCTCTTTTCACTCCTGCTGCCAGAAGCCCAGGGAGGAGGGGAGGGCTTAGAACATGGGTGGGCACTGTGGTTTCTTCCAGAGAAGTGGATGGCATTTCTTTACCTTGCCACAACCACTTGTGAGAGGGTCTGCACCTCAGGAGAACTGTTTCCGTGGGAAGCCGGCTTTTGGCCAAACGGGTCTCAGGCCCGTGGGCCTCGGGTGTCCCTCCGGCTCCCCAAAGCACAGGGACGAGGTGAGGGGCTTAGACCATGCCTGGGCAATGTTGTTTCTTACACCTGGGTGTGTTGCATTTTGTTTACCTGGCTACCCCTATTTGGGATAGGTTTTCCACAGCAAGAGCATACTGCTCATCGGAAGCCGTTTTTGCCCCAGGGGTCTCCGGGCTGTGTTCGTTGGGGTTGACTCCTGCTAGCAAAACCGCCGGGATGAGGGAAGGGCTCAGACTGTGCCTGGGCCCTGTGGTCTCTTCCAGGTCAGTGTATGGCATTTCCTTCACCTTGCCACAGGCACGTGGGAGAATGTCTGCACGTGGAGAAAGACTTTCCCGTGGGAAGCCGGTTTTTGTCAAACGGGTCCCAGGGCTGTGCTCCTCTCTTTTCACTCCGGCTGTCAGAAGCCCAGTGAGGATGGGAGGGCTTAGAACATGGATGGGCACTGTGGTTTCTTCCAGAGACGTGGATGGCATTTGCTTTACCTTGCCACAACTACTTGGGAGAGGGTCTGCACCTCAGGAAAACTGTTTCCGTGGAAACCCGGCTTTTGGCCAAACAGGTCTCAGGCCCGTGGGCCTCGGGTGTCCCTCTAGCTCCCGAAAGCACAGGGACGAGGTGAGGGGCTTAGACCATGTCTGGGCAATGTTGTTTCTTACCCCTGGGTGTGTGGCATTTTGTTTACCTGGCTACCCCCACTGGGATATGTTTTCCACAGCAAGAGGATATTGCTCGTCAGAAGCCGTTTTTGCCCCAGTGGTCTCCGGGCTGTGTTCGTTGGGGTTGAACTTCTGCTAGCAAAACCGCCGGGATGAGGGAAGGCCTCAGACTGTGCCTGGGCCCTGTGGTCTCTTACAGGTCAGTGTATGGCATTTCCTTCACCTTGCGACAAGCACTTGGGAGCATGTCTGCACTTGGAGAAAGACTTTCCCGTGGGAAGCCTGTTTTTGTCAAATGGGTCCCAGTGCTCTGCTCCTCTCTTTTCACTCCTGCTGCCAGAAGCCCAGGGAGGATGGGAGGGCTTAGAACATGGCTGGGCACTGTGGTTTCTTCCAGAGAAGTGGAGGGCATTTGCATTACCTTGCCACAACCACTTGGGATAGGGTCTGCACCTCAAAAAAACTGTTTCCGTGGGAAGCCGGCTTTTTGTAAAGGGGTCTCAGGGCCGTGGGCCTCGGCTGTCCCTCCGGCTCCCCAAAGCACAGGGACGAGGTGAGGGGCTTAGACCATGCCTGGGCAATGTTGTTTCTTACACCTGGGTGTGTGGCATTTTGTTGACCTGGCTACCCCCACTTGGGATAGGTTTTCCACAGCAAGCGCCTATTGTTCCTCGGAAGCCGTTTTTGCCTCAGGGGTCTCCGGGCTGTGTTCGTTGGGTTTGAACTCCTGCTAGCAAAACCGCCGGGATGAGGGAAGGGTTCAAACTGTGCCTGGGCCCTGTGGTCTCTTCCAGGTCAGTGTATGGCATTTCCTTCCCCTTGCCACAGGCACCTGGGAGCATGTCTGCACGTGGAGAAAGACTTTCCCGTGGGAAGCCGGTTTTTGTCAAACGGGTCCCAGTGCTCTGCTCCTCTCTTTTCACTCCTGCTGCCAGAAGCCCAGGGAGGATGGGAGGGCTTAGAACATGGCTGGGCACTGTGGTTTCTTCCAGAGAAGTGGAGGGCATTTGCATTACCTTGCCACAACCACTTGGGATAGGGTGTGCACCTCAGGAAAACTGTTTCCGTGGGAAGCCGGCTTTCTGACCAACGGGCCTCAGGGCCGTGGGCCTTGGGGGTCCCTCCAGCTCCCCAAAGCACAGGGACGAAGTGAGGGGCTTACACCATGCCTGGGCCATGTTGTTTCTTCCACATGGGTGTGTGGCATTTTGTTGACCTGGCTACCCCCACTTGGGATAGGTTTTCCACAGCAAGAGCATATTGTTCGTCGGAAGCCGTTTGGGCTCCAGCGGGTGTCCGGGCTGTGTTCGTTGGGGTTGAACTCCTGCTAGCAAAACCGCCGGGATGAGGGAAAGGCTCAGACTGTGCCTGGGCCCTGTGGCCTCTTCCAGGTCAGTGTATGGCATTTCCTTCACCTTGCCACAGGCACTGAGGAGCATGTCTGCACGTGGTGAAGGACTTCCTCGTGGGAAGACGGTTTCTGTCAAACGGGTCCCAGTGCTGTGCTCCTCTCTTTTCACTCCTGCTGCCAGAAGCCCAGGGAGGAGGGGAGGGCTTAGAACATGGCTGGGCACTGGGGTTTCTTCCAGAGAAGGAGATTGCATTTTTTTCCCTTGCCACCACCCCTTGGGATAGGGTCTGCACCTCAGGGAAGATTTTCCATGGTAGGCCGGCTTTCTGCCCAACGGGCCTCAGGGCCGTGTGCCTCGGGGGTCCCTCCGGCTTCCCAAAGCACAGAGACGAGGTAGGGGCTTAGACCATGCTTGGGCCATGTTGTCTCTTCCACCTGGGTGTGTGGCATTTTGTTGACCTGGCTACACCCACTTCGGATAGGTTTTCCACAGCAAGAGCATATTGTTCGTCGGAAGCCGTTTGGGCCCCAGCGGGTCTCCGGGCTGTGTTCGTTGGGGTTGAACTCCTGCTAGCAAAACCGCCGGGATGAGGCAAAGGCTCAGACTGTGCCTGGGCCCTGTGGCCTCTTCCAGGTCGGTGTATGGCATTTCCTTCACCTTGCCACAGGCACTGGGGAGCATGTGTGCACGTGGTGAAGGACTTCCTCGTGGGAAGCCGGTTTCTGTCAAAGGGTCCCAGTGCTGTGTTCCTCTCTTTTCACTCCTGCTGCCAGAAGCCCAGGGAGGAGGGGAGGGCTTAGAACATGGGTGGGCACTGTGGTTTCTTCCAGAGAAGTCGATGGCATTTCTTTACCTTGCCACAACCACTTGTGAGAGGGTCTGCACCTCAGGAAAACTGTTTCCGTGGGAAGCCGGCTTTTGGCCAAACGGGTCTCAGGCCCGTGGGCCTCGGGTGTCCCTCCGGCTCCCCAAAGCACAGGGACGAGGTGAGGGGCTTAGACCATGCCTGGGCAATGTTGTTTCTTACACCTGGGTGTGTTGCATTTTGTTTACCTGGCTACCCCTATTTGGGATAGATTTTCCACAGCAAGAGCATACTGCTCATCGGAAGCCGTTTTTGCCCCAGGGGTCTCCGGGCTGTGTTCGTTGGGGTTGACTCCTGCTAGCAAAACCGCCAGGATGAGGGAAGGGCTCAGACTGTGCCTGGGCCCTGAGGTCTCTTCCAGGTCAGTGTATGGCATTTCCTTCACCTTGCCACAGGCACTTGGGAGAATGTCTGCACGTGGAGAAAGACTTTCCCGTGGGAAGCCGGTTTTTGTCAAACGGGTCCCAGGGCTGTGCTCCTCTCTTTTCACTCCGGCTGTCAGAAGCCCAGTGAGGATGGGAGGGCTTAGAACATGGATGGGCACTGTGGTTTCTTCCAGAGACGTGGATGGCATTTGCTTTACCTTGCCACAACTACTTGGGAGAGGGTCTGCACCTCAGGAAAACTGTTTCCGTGGAAACCCGGCTTTTGGCCAAACAGGTCTCAGGCCCGTGGGCCTCGGGTGTCCCTCCAGCTCCCGAAAGCACAGGGACGAGGTGAGGGGCTTAGACCATGTCTGGGCAATGTTGTTTCTTACCCCTGGGTGTGTGGCATTTTGTTTACCTGGCTACCCCCACTGGGATAGGTTTTCCACAGTAAGAGCATATTGCTCGTCGGAAGCCGTTTTTGCCCCAGTGGTCTCCGGGCTGTGTTCGTTGGGGTTGAACTGCTAGCAAAACCGCCGGGATGAGGGAAGGCCTCAGACTGTGCCTGGGCCCTGTGGTCTCTTACAGGTCAGTGTATGGCATTTCCTTCACCTTGCGACAAGCACTTGGGAGCATGTCTGCACTTGGAGAAAGACTTTCCCGTGGGAAGCTGGTTTTTGTCAAATGGGTCCCAGTGCTCTGCTCCTCTCTTTTCACTCCTGCTGCCAGAAGCCCAGGGAGGATGGGAGGGCTTAGAACATGGCTGGGCACTGTGGTTTCTTCCAGAGAAGTGGAGGGCATTTGCATTACCTTGCCACAACCACTTGGGATAGGGTGTGCACCTCAGGAAAACTGTTTCCGTGGGAAGCCGGCTTTCTGACCAACGGGCCTCAGGGCCGTGGGCCTTGGGGGTCCCTCCAGCTCCCCAAAGCACAGGGACGAAGTGAGGGGCTTACACCATGCCTGGGCCATGTTGTTTCTTCCACCTGGGTGTGTGGCATTTTGTTGACCTGGCTACCCCCACTTGGGATAGGTTTTCCACAGCAAGAGCATATTGTTCGTCGGAAGCCGTTTGGGCTCCAGCGGGTGTCCGGGCTGTGTTCGTTGGGGTTGAACTCCTGCTAGCAAAACCGCCGTGATGAGGGAAAGGCTCAGACTGTGCCTGGGCCCTGTGGCCTCTTCCAGGTCGGTGTATGGCATTTCCTTCACCTTGCCACAGGCACTGGGGAGCATGTCTGCCCGTGGTGAAGGACTTCCTCGTGGGAAGACGGTTTCTGTCAAACGGGTCCCAGTGCTGTGCTCCTCTCTTTTCACTCCTGCTGCCAGAAGCTCAGGGAGGAGGCGAGGGCTTAGAACATGGCTGGGCACTGGGGTTTCTTAAGAGAAGGAGATGGCATTTTTTTCCCTTGCCACCACCCCTTGGGATAGGGTCTGCACCTCAGGGAAGATTTTCCATGGTAGGCCGGCTTTCTGCCCAACGGGCCTCAGGGCCGTGTGCCTCGGGGGTCCCTCCGGCTTCCCAAAGCACAGAGACGAGGTAGGGGCTTAGACCATGCTTGGGCCATGTTTTCTCTTCCACCTGGGTTTGTGGCATTTTGTTGACCTGGCTACACCCACTTCGGATAGGTTTTCCACAGCAAGAGCATATTGTTCGTCGGAAGCCGTTTGGGCCCCAGCGGGTCTCCGGGCTGTGTTCGTTGGGGTTGAACTCCTGCTAGCAAAACCGCCGGGATGAGGCAAAGGCTCAGACTGTGCCTGGGCCCTGTGGCCTCTTCCAGGTCGGTGTATGGCATTTCCTTCACCTTGCCACAGGCACTGGGGAGCATGTGTGCACGTGGTGAAGGACTTCCTCGTGGGAAGCCGGTTTCTGTCAAAGGGTCCCAGTGCTGTGTTCCTCTCTTTTCACTCCTGCTGCCAGAAGCCCAGGTAGGAGGGGAGGGCTTAGAACATGGGTGGGCACTGTGGTTTCTTCCAGAGAAGTGGATGGCATTTCTTTACCTTGCCACAACCACTTGTGAGAGGGTCTGCACCTCAGGAAAACTGTTTCCGTGGGAAGCCGGCTTTTGGCCAAACGGGTCTCAGGCCCGTGGGCCTCGGGTGTCCCTCCGGCTCCCCAAAGCACAGGGACGAGGTGAGGGGCTTAGACCATGCCTGGGCAATGTTGTTTCTTACACCTGGGTGTGTTGCATTTTGTTTACCTGGCTACCCCTATTTGGGATAGGTTTTCCACAGCAAGAGCATACTGCTCATCGGAAGCCGTTTTTGCCCCAGGGGTCTCCGGGCTGTGTTCGTTGGGGTTGACTCCTGCTAGCAAAACCGCTGGGATGAGGGAAGAGCTCAGACGGTGCCTGGGCACTGTGGTCTCTTACCTGACCCGTACCCTAACTGGACCCAAACCCTATACCCTGACCCAGACCCTTAGCCTGATCCTGACCATTACCCTGACCCTAATCCTAACCCTAACCCTAACCAGAACCCTAGACCTAACCCGAACCCTAACACTAATCCTAACCCTAACCCGAAACCTAACCCTAACCCTAACCCTAACCCTACCACGAAAACTAACCCTAACCCTAACCCTAACCCTAACCCTAACCCTAACCCTAACCGAATCCTAACCCAAACCCTAACCCTAACCCTAACCCTAACCCCTAACCTGACCCCAAACTCTAACCCCTAACCCTAACCCTAACCCTAACCCTAACCCGAAACCTAACCCTAACAGTAACCCTAACCCGAAACCTAACCCTAACCCGAACACTAACCCTAACCCTAATCCTCAGCCTAACCCGAACCCGAACCCTAACGCTAACCCTACCTGAACCCTAATCCTAAACCAAACCCTAACCCTAAACCTAACCCTAACCCTAACCCGAACCTTAACCATAACCCTAACCCTAACCTTAACCCGAAACCGAACGCTAACCGAAACCTTACCCGAACCAGAACACTAAACCTGACGCGAATTTGAACCCAAAACCTAACCCGAACCCGAACCCCGAACCCGAACCCCTAACCCTAACCCTAACCCTAACCCTACAAGAACCCTAACCCTAACCCTAAAACTAACCCGAACCCTGGCCCTAACTCAAACCCTAACCCGAACCCTAACCCTAACCCTAACCCTAACTCAAACCCTAACCCGAACCCTAACCCTAACCCGAACCCGAACCCTTCCCTAACCCTAACCCATACCCGAACCCTAACCCTAACCCTACCCGAACCCTAACCCTAACCCAAACCCTAACCCTAACCCGAACCCTAACCGTAACCATAACCCTAAACCCGTACCCTCACCCTAACCCTAATCCCTAAACACTGACCTTGACCCTAACCCTAACCCTGACACTGACCCTGACCCTAACCCTAACCCGAACCCTGACCGGAACTTGAAGCCTAACCCTGACGCGAACCTGATCCCGAACCCAAACCCCGAACCTGAACCCGAAACCAAACCCCTAACCCTAAGCCTAACCCTAACCTGAACCCTTACATGAACCCAAACCCTAATGCGAACCCTCACCCGAACCCTATCCCGAACCCTATCCCTAAACCGAACCCGAACCTGACGTGAACCCTAATCACGAAACCTAACCCTGACCCTGACCATGACCCTGACCCTAACCCTCACCCTAAACCCTCAAACCTGACCCTGAACCTAACCTTAAACCTGACCCTGACCCTGACCCTAAACCCTAAACCCTGACACTGACCCTGACCCTCACCCTAACCCGAACCCTAACCCGAACCTGAACACTAAACCTGACGCGAACATCAACCCGAAACCTAACCCGAACCCTAACCCGAACCCTAACCCTAACCCTAACCCTAACCCACACCCGAACCCTAACACGAACGCTAACCCTAACCGTGACTCTAACACTAACATTAAACTTAACCCTAACCCGAATCTGAGCCCTAACTCTAACCCCTAACCCTATCCGAACCCTAACCCTAACCCAAACCCTAACCGTAACCCTAACCCGAACACTAACCCTAATCCTAACCCTAACCCTAACCCTAACCCTAACCCTAACCCTATCCGAAACCTAACCCTAACCCAAACCCTAACCGTAACCCTAACCCTAACCCGAACACTAACCCTAACCCTAACCTAACCCTAACCCTAACCCGAACCCTAACCCTAACCCTAACCGTAACCCTAACCCGAACGCTAACCCTAAACCGAATCGTAACCCTAACCGTAACCGTAACCCTAACCCTAACCCTAACCATAACCCGAACCCGAAACCTAACCCTAACCCTAACCCTAACCCTAACGCTACCCGAACCCTAACCCTAAACCAAACCCTAACCCTAAGCCTAACCCTAACCCTAACCCTAACCCTAACTCAAACCCTAACCCGAAACCTAACCCGAACCCTAACCCTAACCCTAACCCTAACTTAACCCTAACCCGAACCCGAACCCTTACCCGAACCCTAACCGTAAACTGAACCGTAACCCTAACCCGAATCCTAGTCCTAAACCGAACGCTAACCCTAACCTGAACCCTAAAAGGACCCTAAACCTAACCCTAACCCTCAGCCTAACCCGAATCCGAATTCTAACCCTAACTTAACCCTTACCCTAACCCTAACCCGAACACTAACCCTGACGTGAACTTGAACCCGAACCCTAACCTTAAACCAAACCCTAACCCTAACACTAAACGTCAGCCTAACCCGAACCCTAACCCTAACCCTAACCCTAACCCTAAACCTCAGCCTAACCCTAACCCTAAACCTACCCCTAACCCGAACACAAACCCTCACCCTAAGCCTAAACCGAACCCGAACCCTAACCCTAACCCTAACCCTAATCCTAACCCTGAACCTAACCCTAACCCCAAACCCTAAAACCTGACCCTGACCCTAACCCTAACCTTGACCCTCACCCTAAACCTAACGCTGACCCTGACACTGACCCTAATCCCTAAACCCTGACCCTGATCCTAACCCTAACCCGAACCCTAACCCTAACCAGAACCCTAACCCTAACCCGAACCCTAACCGTAACCCTAACCCTAACCCTAACCCTAAAACTAACCCGACCCTAACCCTAACCCTAACCCGAACCCTAACCCTAACCCTAACCCTAACTAACCCGAACCCTAACCCTAACCCTCACCCGAATCCTAACCTAAACCCTAACCCTAACCCTAACCCTAACCCTAACCCTAACCCGAAACCTAACCCGAATCCTAACCCGAACCCTAACCCTAACCCTAACCCTAACCCTAACCCAAACCCTAACCGTAACCCTAACCCGAAAACTAACCCTAACCCTAACCCTAACCCTAACCCTAACCCTAACCCAAACCCTAACCCAAATCGTAACCCTAACCCTAACCGTAACTCTAACCCTAACCCTAACCATAATCGGAACCCGAACCCTAACCCTAACCCGAACCCTAACCCTAACCCTAAACCTAACCCAAAACCGAACCCGAACCCTAACCCTAACCGTAACCCTAAGCCGAACACTAAACCTAACCCGACCCTAACCCTAACCCTATGCCTAACCTGAAACCTAACCCTAACCCTAACCCGAACCCGAACACTAACCCTAACCCTAAAACATAACCCGAACCCTAACCCTAACCCGAACCCTAACCCTAACCCTATCCCTAATGAGAACCCGAACCTGAATCCAAACCCTAACCCTAACCCAA